>NW_011495002.1:2513406-2521327 GCF_000754665.1 Bison bison bison | reverse complement strand
CAGGGTCTTTTCCAATGAGTCAACTCTTCGCATGAGGTGGCCAAAGTACTGGAGTTTCAGCTTTAGCATCATTCCTTCCAAAGAAATCCCAGGGCTGATCTCCTTCAGAATGGACTGCTTGGATCTCCTTGCAGTCCAAGGGACTCTAAAGAGTCTTCTCCAACACCACAGTTCAAAAGCATCAATTCTTCGGCACTCAGCCTTCTTCACAGTACAACTCTCACATCCATACATGACCACAGGAAAAACCATACTAGACGAACCTTTGTTGGCAAAGAAATGTCTCTGCTTTTGAATATGCTATCTAGGTTGGTCATAACGTTCCTTCCAAGGAGTAAGTATCTTTTAATTTCATGGCTGCAGTCACCATCTGTAGTGATTTTGGAGCCCAGAAAAATAAAGTCTGACACTGTTTCCACTGTTTCCCCATCTATTTCCCATGAAGTGGTGGGACCGGATGCCATGATCTTCGTTTTCTGAATGCTGAGCTTTAAGCCAACTTTTTCACTCTCCTCTTTCACTTTCATCAAGAGGCTTTTGAGTTCCTCTTCACTTTCTGCCATAAGGGTGGTGTCATCTGCATATCTGAGGTTATTGATATTTCTCCCGGCAATCTTGATTCCAGTTTGTGCTTCTTCCAGTCCAGTGTTTCTTATGATGTACTCTGCATATAAGTTAAATAAACAGGGTGACAATATACAGCCTTGACGAACTCCTTTTCCTATTTGGAACCAGTCAGTTGTTCCATCTCCACTTCTAACTGTTGCTTCCTGACCTGCATACAGATTTCTCAAGAGGCAGATCAGGTGGTCTGGTACTCCCATCTCTTTCAGAATTTTCCACAGTTTATTGTGATCCACACAGTCAAAGGCTTTCAGTATTCTTGCCTTGAGAACCCCATGAACAGTATGAAAAGAATACTCATAGTCTCTTCAATAAATGGTACCAGGGAAACTGAAAATTCGCTTGCAAAAGGAGGAAATTGGAACTCTGTCTTACACCACTCATGAAAATTAACTCAAAATGGATTAAAGAATTAAATGTAAGGCTAGAAACCACAAAAATTCTACAAGTAAATATAAGGGAAAACTCTTTGTCATTGGTCTTGGCAATGACACCAAAAACACATACAGGAAAAGCAAAAAAAAAAAAAAAAAGAATGGAGCTACATCAAACTAAAGAGTTCCTCATATCAAGAGAAACCATGTGCAAAATAGACAGCAATCTATATAATGAGAAAAAATATTTGCAAACCACATGTTTAATAAGGGGTTAAAACCCACAATAGGTATTGATGTTGATACAACTCAATAGGAAGAAAACCCAAATAATCCAATTGAAGAATGGACAAAGATTCTAATCTAGGGACAGAGAAGTTTTCTTTGTTTGTTGCTCTGTTTTAAGGAAAAGGATACAGAGTACGAAGTAGCTTAAAAAGCTACACTTCATGTACACTTAAATAAAATTCATAATAATATAAACTAACTCATATTAGCTTATTATTATTAGATCCTTATTACTGCCCAAACTCTGTTTTAAGCACTTTACAGATACTAGCTCACTTAGCTCTCATAACAGCACTATGAAGTGGTTTTCGTAGATGAGGAAAGTGAAGTACCAAGAGTTGAAGTCCAAGGTCACAGACTAGCAAATGGTAGGACCAGGATTTGAAGCAAGGAGTTGTGGGACCACAGTCTATGCTTCTAATTTCTGTGCTGCCTGTCATAACTTAATAGATATACATCATAATTTCGTATATATGTGTCATCATCAAATAAAGTTTGGAAAACACCTTAAATTTAACTAATATTAATAATAATGATTTTTCTAATGTATGAAATCCATGTCTCATATAGGAGATGGTTGTAAGAAATGTGCAGATAGTAGAACATATTCAAACATTACAAACAGAGTGCCATAAGCAAGGGAGAAAAACATTCTTCCAAATTAAAAAGCTATAATTTGGGGGATTCTATGAGAAAGTACAGACCCCCAACTTCCCTTATAGGAACCGCTCATCTTTGGATGTACCTGCAGGGTAGGGCCCCTTGGGCAGCCAGATCAAGCAAATTAGGTGTAGAGAAAAATGACCAACGCATGGTAAATTTCACACCCCTCTAAATTGTGACTCTCTGCATTTGCTATATTTGAAAAGATTCCTGGATGAAGAAGAGAGAAGGATAGTAAAGGTCAGAGATGTAATATTCAGCTAAGAATTTTGCCTCAACTATAGAGAAACTTTTAATCCAAAGTAAGGTGAACTGGTCTAGCCTGACCCACTGACAAGTTCCAGGTTGGGGATTTTTCCAAGTTTTTTGGGTGGGGATTCAATATCTGTATGTTTAAATTTCTGGGGCTTCCTTGGGGCTCAGACAGTAAAGAATCTGCCTGCAATGCAGGAGATCCAGGTTTGATCCCTGAGTCAGGAAGATTCCTCTGGAGAAGGAAATGGCAACCCACTCCAGCATTCTTGCCTAGAAAATCCCATGGACAGAGAAGCCTGGTGGGCTACAGTCCATTGGGTCACAAAGGGTCAGAAACAACTGAGAGACTAACACTTAAAAGACTTTCCATTGATTTTTCTGACAAAAGTACCTAAATCCATGCAAAAAGCTTGGGTTTCCCATTTCTTGTATATATTCAGGCCCAGACTTATATACAGAACATATATACAGGAAGTTCAGTGCTTGTGTTCAGCACATTAAAAATTCTAACACAGGAACAAGGGCAGCACTTCCTTCCAGTGAGCATTTTGCCAAATCTTAACACAGAGACACACTACAGGGAAGTGAAAGTTGCTCAGTCATGTCTGACTCTTTGCGACCCCATGGACTGTAGCCCTCCGGGGTCCTCTGACCATGACATTCTCCAGAATACTGGAATGATTTGCCATTCCCTTTTCCAGAGGATCTTCCCGACCCAGGGATCGAATCCAGGTCTCCCGCATTGCAGGCAGATTCTTTACCCTCTGAGCCACCAGGGAAGCCCAGAGAGCTGATCATTTCCATAAACATACTTGAAAACCATGCAGTTACTCTTTTGCCACCTCTGGCCTTGAGCTCTGTTCACCGCCCCTGATTTCTGGCTTTGCTTGTTGAATGAAGGATCCTCTCAGGTCCCACCCAGGGTAAAGGACTCTGGAGACAAGACCAGAGAAGCAGAGGAGTGTTAACATTTCATTGGTCAATGGTGACATCATGCTCTAAATATCTGACTCTGGGATTAGACTAATTGAAAACAGCCTCCCTTCAGCAAATACCACTTAGCAAGATTGTCTCATATCTGTAAAATTTTTCTCCAAGTACAATTGTGAGTGCATCAGTATTTTCCCCAGTATAAGTATTCTAGTTCATGTGCCAGGGCAGTGCTCAGTAACTAACTGATGTATTCCTATTTTATGCTTCCCTAATGAGCTTAATCTCTAGTTGCTAGATATTTCAGAAACGTGTGCACAAATGTGAGCACGAATGTGTTTATTTGTTACATGTCTGTGTGTGCACATGTGTTGATGAGTCTATTAGCATAAGTGTTTCAACTTAGTTACAGAATCAAGAGTGAAATGTTGGTGGAACACTTTATTGCTGTTCAAAACGATGTGTTATATCACTGCATAACCATTTTGGATTTCACAGAGAATCTTAGACCTGGAAGAAGTATGAAAGATTTTCTAGTTTAAATCTTACACTGTTTCATGTTACAAAATGAAAAGCAATTCTAAAACCGCCAAATCATAAGTTCATGATATCTTCTTTTGAAACAAGCCTGTATTTTTGCTAGTTCTTTGCTTTTGTTCTTTCAATTTTATTAAGCATTTTAAACTCTTATCTGCATATATTATATTTTGCATGTCCTTATTTCGTCTGCTTTGACTGTTACTGCATCTGATTACTATTCCTATTTTAAAGACATCATTCTTCTTGTAGGCTTTTATTTTCTTCTACATTGTCTATGTTCTCTTTCCCTTTAAAAAACACTGTACACTCCAATGGATCTAAATCAGAAGAAAAAAGAACTGTGGATTCTGATCCCTCTTATACCAACAGGGATGTTCTCCTTGGTAGAACATCAAGTACATCCATGACTATTGGAGTGTATCATGAGATAATTCAGGAATCATTTCTCTAGAGGATCCAATAATGGCCACATCATGTCCCCCAAAAGGCTTCACTGGCACAGGAGAGCATTTTACAAATGGAAGGTAAAATAATGCTGCAGCTGTTTAGAACTTTGTTCCCAAACCCCAAAGAGAAATGCTTTTAATCCACCTGAGCCATATGGAGAACTCCTAAGTGGCCTCATTAACTCCAAAGCCCAACCCCAAGTCTGTGGTTTCATCAGGTTGTAAGAAAAAGACTATCAAATGAGCATGAACTATGGCTGAGATGCATGGACCCTAAATGCAATCACAAGTGTCCTTATGAGCAAGAGGTTTGACAGAAAAGAAGAAAGCAATGTGACTATTGAAGCAAGATGCTACTGCGGGCTTTGAAGATGGAGGAAAGCTAGGAGCCAAGCAATGCGGGGAATGCAGCTCTTGTATGCTGGTAAAGGTTTCCCCAGGGGAGACTTCAGAGGCGTGTGGCCCTCCTAACACCTTAACTTCAGCAAGGGAAACTGATTTCAGACTTCTGACCTCTACACTTTGAAGAGAATAAATGTATATTCTTTTAATTTTTCAAGTTTGTTACAGCAGCAATAGGAAACTGATACTCCATGTGACCAAGTTCTAGCCAAAGTAATAAAAGTAGATTGGATGTAATATCTGCCCACGTGTTCTCCTCTAAGTTCACTATAAGTGAATGGAGAACAGCAAGGCAACCATAAGCTCCATGTTGATGGTGTCAGAGCTTCCTGCACCTTTGAAAAAACACGTGTAGAAGAACAAACCCTGCTGATCTGGGACTGCTCAGCAAGAAATAAGCTTCCATTGTGTGTAAGCTGTGACTCCTTTTGGGATTTGCTTTTGAGAAATCAGATATTTCCTGCCATATCAGTAAACGATAAGGATGTCACAGACACCAGCCATCACACCCACCGTGAATGATGGTGAGCCTGGGGAGAACTCAGGAAGGAAAGAATACCTACCATCTAGCAGCCATCAGACTGCAGCCACTCCCTATCGTGAGCCCTGGGGAAACTCAGGATGTGAAAACACAGGATACTGGCCCCAGACAGCTGAGGTGCATATCAAAAGAATGATTTCAGTGAGCCTAAACTTTTGCATCTTCCCATACACAGAAAGATGACTCAGAGGGTAAAGCATCTGCCCGCAATGCAGGAGACCCAGGTTTGATCCCTGGGTCGGGAAATTCCCCTGGAGAAGGAAATGGCATCCCACTTCAGTACTCTTGCCTAGAAAATTCCATGGATGGAGGAGCCTGGTGGGCTATAGTCCATGGGGTCACAAAGATCGGACATGACTGAACAGCTTCACTTGTTGTTGTTGTTGTATACACAGAAAAGCAGTGAATGTCTTAATTTGAGGTATCTGGTTTCTTTAATTAACAGTAATCTTTTGTTCCCACCTGCCCTTTGTTGCAAAACTCCCGTATATTCTAGCTCCTCCACTCATCTTCTCATGGCAGTTTCCCAGAGCTATCAGAAATTCTGTCTCCTAGGCTGCAGTCTCATTTTGCCCCAAATAAAACTTAACTTTCAAGCTGTGCAAACTTTTTAAATATTTCATTACAGTGGCTGGTGTCATCCTAATTAAGACAGTTGGCACATGGTTGCTTTTACCCTCAACATTCATCAGTAGATTTATTCTCTTCTTTCCTGGGTAAAGCCAGTCATGGTCCTTGCAGGATGAAACTTGTAATGTCTGATCATATCAGGTGTGCATACAAAATTATGTTTTGTGTTCTTCTCATCTCTGCCGGCACCACTTCTGAGAAAATATACACAGAGGGGACTGATAGTCTGAAACAGCAGTAGGGCACCCTGTAACTGTAAGCTGTGTGTTTACCATCTGGTATTTCATATTCCTCTCAGAGGGAAACAGCAAAAAGGGTAGACTGTTTTCATCTATCTATCTATTTATCTATCTATAGCTACTAAACAGATACTCATTCAATTCTTGCAGTGGATGAATGACAGATAGCTAGACAAATGGATAGATTAAAAGCTGCCGTCTTTTTATAATTGTGTGTATATATATGCATATATTTATTTATTTATGGGGGGTGGGAGGATTCCCTGGTGGCTCAACTGGTAAAGAACCCACCTGCCAATGCACACAAGAGACCCGAGTTCAATCCCTGGGTCAAGAAGATCCCTTGGAGAAGGAAATGGCAACTCACTCCAGTATTCTTGCCTGGAAAATTCCACAAACAGAGGAGCATGGAGGGCTATAGTCCATGGGGTCGCAAAGAGTCAGACACCACTGAGTATGCACACACACACACACACACACACACACGTGTGTGTGTATGGGTATTCTGAGCACAGCACCTAGAGTCTTGTATAAGTAATTGCCATTATTATGATAAAGACAAAGGAAATGCAAGATGCTATGAAATTGCACAACTGGAGGATCTAATTTTATCTATGGGATGAAAAGTGTCTCATAGCAAATTATGCTTCATGCTGATATCTGAAAACTGTATCGACAGCAATCAAAATTGAAGGGAACCAGAACATGCAAAATCTCTGACACAGGAAGGTGAGCACAGTATTTTAGAACAAAAAGAAGTTCTTTGCAGCTACAGTAACCTGTAAAGAGAAGGAGAGGCAAGAGTTATAAATAACTTTTATTATAGATAATAAGAGTTGTAAAATAATAGTCATGGGTAAACCAGTATTTTCAGAATCGTTACATGGAACAATGAGTGTATTATTTTAGAGACAGTTTGATGGGTTCAGATGAACTCAATTTGCTTTTCTGGTTTGTTTCCAACATTTATAAATTAAACATAATAAATTACAAGTTACTGGGGAAAAAAAAGAGCAAAACTACCAGCCTTAGGATTTCACTTCCCCACCACTGCTTGGGGTGAGTGTGAGACACCAGCCCTCCTTGTTAAGCAGGTGAGCTCAGCTGCTAAGGGACAATCTTGGGTCAGGACACAGCTACACGTGATGTCAACCATGCAAAGAAGGAAGCATCAGCTCATGCCAACTTACTGGTCCTCAGTCTCCCATCTCTTCAGGGAGTTGAGAAGTGTCAGGGGGTGACCTCTATTCTCATTGACATGAACTGATCCAAGCTTAGGAACCCAGTGCCGCAATGGGCAGACATTATTTCATGACACTTCACAGGTTCTAAAACCAAGGTGCTCTGTGACATGATGCAGAGCAGCACCTGAGAGGAGGTCTTCTTGAGAATGCTGCGTGTTGCTATTGACACCATATCCTGGATCTCGATGGCTTCCACACTAGCTTCATGTTTCACAGTCAGAGACCCTCAGCATCACATGTTCACTCAGTGTTGGGAAGCGTGCACTGCCTGAAAAAATGTATCGATGCTTTTGATTCTCATAACATCCCTGTTGTGTCTTGTTGTGTGTTCAGTCCCTCATTCTGGGTAGTCTGAGTTCTATAAAGCTTAACTAAAATTATTTTCTCCTTATTTTCTTTGAAAAGAGTTGCTGAAATTTTACTGTGACCAGTGTAGGGTATTTTTTTGCTATAAAAGAAAAACAATGCAGTGAATATCATCTGCTTGTGGTTGGCATTTTGGGTTCACTAAGCAACACAAAGGTGAGTTGGAAGATTAGGTTATTTTTAATAATTGATGTAAAAACATTTGGTAATTGTCAAAGCAAAGAGTTATTATTTCTGTTGTTTTCATTATGGCTATTCATCACTCCATCCACAGACTGAGGACGATGTAATTCTGGACATAGGAAATGATTTTAGATCTTAGGAGCCAACCTTGACTGACCCATATTGAAGGAAAAGAAATATCCTTCATGTGTTTAAA
>NW_011495002.1:2487312-2513306 GCF_000754665.1 Bison bison bison | reverse complement strand
TGTGTTTAAACAGAGAGGAGGGTTGGCCCTTAAAATGACAGATGCCAATGGAGATCCATAGCTTAAAGGAATTGTTTTCAGAATCTGAAGGAAGATGAGATAATTAATAGTTGAGCTACAACTTTCAGGTTATAGGATAACCTCAGCAATAAGCCTATTCACAGAGGGCTTTTAGTAATAACCTTGTATGTACATCAGAGTGAGAGAGAGAAAACACATCCCATCACGAAATACTAGTTGTCACTAATGTGGCCGTCACTGATCACCTTTGCTGATTTGAATTGGTGATAAGCAGGCAAGTGACAGAACAGTTGAAGATGATCGATGAAGCTACCAGCGGATGACATCCTGGCTTTGAGAAATGTTAAATAATCTCCTCCTTAGTACATGGGATCTTTTCTCTTGGGAGTTTTTGTGATATTGATTACAGAATAATTTTTGATGATTTTCAAGAGGAACCAAGGCCAAGAGTCAGAATTCATCATGTCCTTAAAATTTGCAATGCAATTATTTTGTGTAATCAGATATTAAATTCATCTGGAAAAGTTCAAGATAAAAGCCTCCGTTTCCTGGCACTGTAGCATCTGGACCCAGTGTTTGCCATCTAGACCCAGCGACATAGATTTTTTCTTCTTCTTATCTCTATTTATATTAAATAATAATAGTAGAGACAAAGACATAGCACTATAAACCACCAAAATTAAACCTTATACTTGAATTGAATTATGAAATTGTGACATTGAGGCAAAATACTTCAGATGTTTTGGACATCCAGACACCACTCAGAGAGAGGACTTTCGCTTTCGCCTTGGCTTCATAACTTGGCTGAGAGCTGACCCTGTATCTCCAAAGTCATTCACCCACTGTTGGTGATAGGCAGGTCAAAATTGCACAGTCTGTGCTACTTCAGCTCAGAGATCTCTGCCTTGCATCCCTGACCCCATGTTCCATGAGGTCTGTCTCCTATAAAATCCTCATCAAGAATGGTGTCTGCTCAAAGTTTTGGCAGTAAAGTGATTCTATGAATTGAATGTTGCTCTTCTCTCCAAATTTGTATGTTGAAGTCCCAACTCCCAATGTGTTGGTTTTAGGAGGTGGGGCCTTTGGGAGGTCATGAGGGTGGAGTCCCCATAATGAGTTGCATGCATGCTCTGTTGTGTCTGACTCTTTGTGACCCCATGGGCTGTAGCCCGCCAGGCTCCTCTGTCCATGGGATTTCCCAGCAAGAATACCAGTTCAGTTCAGTCACTCAGTCGTGTCCGACTCTTTGTGACCCCATGAATCGCAGCACGCCAGGCCTCCCTGTCCATAACCAACTCCCGGAGTTCACTCAGACTCATGTCCATCAAGTAGGTGATGCCATCCTGCCATCTCATCCTCTGTCATTCCCTTTTCCTCCTGCCCCCGATCCCTCCCAGCATCAGGGTCTTTTCCAATGAGTCAACTCTTCGCATGAGGTGGCCAAAGTATTGGAGTTTCAGCTTCAGCATCAGTCCTTCCAACGAACACCAAGGACTGGTCTCCTTTAGAAGGGATTGGTTGGATCTCCTTGCAGTCCAAGGGACTCTCAAGAGTCCTCTCCAACACCATAGTTCAAAAGCATCAATTCTTTGGCGCTCAGCTTTCTTCACAGTCCAACTCTCACATCCATACACGACCACTGGAAAAACCATAGCCTTGACTAGATGGACCTTTGTTGGCAAAGTAATGTCTCTGCTTATGAATATGCTTTCTAGGTTGGTCATAACTTTCCTTCCAAAAAGAAAGCGTCTTTTGATTTCAGGCTGCAGTCACCATCTGCACTGATTTTGGAGCCCCCCAAATAAAGTCTGACACTGTTTCCCCATCTATTTCCCATGAAGTGATGGGACCAGATGCCATGATCTTCGTTTTCTGAATGTTGAGCTTTAAGCCAACTTTTTCACTCTCCTCTTTCACTTTCATCAAGAGGCTTTTGAGTTCCTCTTCACTTTCTGCCATAAGGGTGGTGTCATCTGCATATCTGAGGTTATTGATATTTTTCCTGGCAATCTTGATTCCAGCTTGTGCTTCTTCCAGCCCAGCGTTTCTCATGATGTACTCTGCATAGAAGTTAAATAAGCAGGGTGACTATAGTGGGCTCCCATTCCCTTCTCCAGTTGTTCTTTTGGACCCAGGGGTCAAACTCAAGTCTCCTGCATCTCCTGCATTGGCAGGCAGATTCTTTACCACTGCACCACCTGGGAAGGCCCCATAATGAGATGAATGTCCTCATAAAAAGAAGTAGAAACTATGTGTGATTAGAGGGGTCTCTCTCTCCCTCTCTTTCTCTGCCATGTGAGGACACAGAAGGAAGATCCCATTTGCAAACTGGGAACCAGGCTCGCATCAGATACCAGATTGGCCACTGCCTCATCTTAGACCTTCCAGCCTCCAGAACTATGAGAAAGAAGTTTGCTGTTTAAGTTTCTTAGGAAGGTATTAGTGATAACTGTCTGAACTGACTAAGATGAAGAAGAACTTTAGCAAACGTCTGCATGCATACCTCTTTGGGAAAAAAAATGGGGGCTGGTTAGCAAGCATGTTGGTCTTTGTATACAAGATAATGACTACAAACCCGCCAGCAGGTGGATCTGTAGTGCTGGGGGTGGGGGGGAGAAGAAATGAGAGGGAGTGATCCTGGATCTCTAACTGCCTGGAGCTCCATATCTTCCCCTCTGTGCCAGCCTACTTTATGTGAGAAAGAAGTATGTGCTAAGAAATATACTTCTAGCTTATTTAAGCTGCCAATATTATGAGTTCTAGGTTGCTTGTTGCCTTATCTATTTCTCACTAATGCAGACACATAAACTGTTACACTATTTAGTAAAACTGATCCTATATGCTTTGTTGTTCAGTCACTCAGTCACGTCCAACTCTTTTGTGACCCCATGGATTGTAGCCCACCAGGCTCCTCTGTCCATGGGATTTTTTCAGGCAAGAATACTGGAGTGGGTTGCCATTCCTCCTCCAGAGTATCTTCCCAATTCATGGATCGAACCCACGTGTCCTGCATTGTAGGCCGATTCTTTACTAGTGAACCACCAGGGTATCTTACTCTATTTTTTCTTTCACTCAGGATGGAGAAATGTAGAGTCTGAATGGTGCTGCTAGGAGAAGGTGGGGAATACAACTGGAAGTGACTTAGCACAATAAGAGCAAGATTGGTGCCCAGGTCAATCACAAAGGGCTGGAAGTGGCAGGCACCAATCAAAGTTCTGCCAAAAGACTGTGATGATTGTCTGTCCCCAGTGGGTTACAAATCAGATCAGTCAGGGCTCTCAGGTGCGAGAAACTAAAAAGCAAAACAAAGTCAACATAAGGAACAAAACCTTTTATTGAGGAGACAATGGGTAGCTCTCAGAACAACCAGGAAGGCCATAAAAACACACTTGGTTAGGATTATGGGATGCTGGATGAGCTAGGACCACACTCAAACCAGGCAACAAAACCAGCCAGGAGAGGACACTATTGCTGCCTCCAGAACTGAACAAGCATGCTGTTCTTGAAATATCCTGTCTGGAGTTTCTCAAAACCTTGAACGGAATCCTATTTCTTTATATCTCAAGCTCCCAATTCAGAATTTGGAGCAAGGACATCTGATGGCTCTAACCTTGGTCACATGTTCGTGCTGTAGCTACAGAGAAGATGCAAAGTAAAACCTGGAGTTTTCAGCATCTGTACTGAGAGTCAAACTTTGCCTCCCCTTGAGACACTTGAACTGAGAAATCATCCATTTGTAAAGGGTTCCAGATGCCCAGTAGCCAGAGACAGAGAGACTGGACCATCCAAAACATCCCTCTAGCTGCTCTTCTGCAAATAGAGCAGGTTGAAATTAATAATCTCCCATGTTGTTTTAGCTTTTCTCAGGTGTTCTGATTCTAGGGAAGTAATACCTAGATGCTTATGCCTATTATAAGTATGTTTATTGCCATTTAAAAAATATGGGAGGAAACAGCACATAAAACATCTGCTCCCTGAGCTGCTTGGACGTGGCTGAGAGTCTTGATGACAAAGAGGCTTCATTTTGTATGCTAAGTTCTATTGTTTGTGGTTTCCCAAGCTGTTATGCAAAAAGAAATTCACAGAATGACCCTGTAGTCATCAGGAAAGCAAGTCAGAGACTCACACACAGGGACGCAAGAAGGGAGGGGTAGCACCTGTGTGGCCTGTTTATCAGCATGTGTGTGTGTCTGTGTGTGTATGTGTCTGTATGTGTGTGTGCTAAGTCGCTTAAGTACTGTACAACTCTTTGTGACCCCATGGGCTGTAGCTTGCCAGGCTCCTCTGTCCATGGGACTCCTCAAGCAAGAATACTGGAGTGGGTCACCATGCCCTCCTCCAAGGGATCTTCCCAACCCAGGGACTGAACTTGAATCTCTTAGTCTCCTGCACTGGCAGGTGGGTTCTTTACCACTAGTCCCACCTGGGAAGTCCCTCCTGTCTACCAGTGCTAACCTTAACTCAGAGCCTCTCCTTTGCTTGCACAATGCCCTTTCTCCTCCAACAGGGAGCTGCAAATGGGGGCCAGCCCCTTAGGAGAGCTTCAGGTCATTGCTGAAAACAGCCAGGATGTAATGATTAATTTTATGTGTTAACTTGACTAGGCTGCAATGGATCCAGACATTTTGCCAAACAGCATTCTGGGCCTGTCTGTGTTTTTGGATTTGGTAACGTTTGAATTGGTAGACTTTGAGTGAAGCAAATTGCCCTCCTTAATGTGTATCGCCCTCATGAAATCAACTGAAGACCTGAATAGAATAAAATGCTTGGGTAAGAGGGAACTTAGGGCTTCCCTGGTGGCTCAGCTGATAAAGAACACGCCTGCCAATGTGAGAGACACAGGTCCAATCCCTGGATCAGGAAGATCCCCTATAGTAGGAAATGGCAACACATTCCAGTATTCTTGCCTGGAGAATTTCCATGGACAGAGAAGCCTGGCAGGCTACAGTCCACGGCATCACAAAGAGTCAGACACGACTGAGTGCCTGAGAGCGTGTGTGTGAACACACACACACACACAAGAGGGAACTTGGCCTACCTGACTGTTGATCTGGGACATTCATTTTCTCCTGCCTTTGAACTGAAGTTTACAAGCTTGGTTGTCCTGGATCTCAGGCATTTCCTCTCAGACAAGACCTACACCACCAGCTCTCCTGGGTATCCAGCTTGCCAATTGCAGAACTTGGGGCATCTCAGCATCCACAATCATGTGAGTCAACTTCTTATAATAAGTATTATTTATATACATGTATGTGCTAAGTCACTTCAGTCATGTTCGACACTGTGCAACCCCATGGACTGTAGCCCACTAGGCTTCTCTGTCCATGGAATTTTCCAGGCAAGAATACTGGAATGGGTTGCTATTCCCTCCTCCAGGGGATCTTTTCGACCCAGGGATCAAACCCATGTCTCTTATGTCTCCTGCACTGGCAGGCAGCTTCTTGACCACTAGCACACCTGGGATGCCTTTAGATAGGTGCTATCTCCTATTGATTTTCTTTGTGAGGAGAACCTTAAGACACAGGGCAAAGTGAGGACAGAAGGACGTTGCTGCGACACTGATTACTCCACCCCCAGTTCTGCAGCCAGTCTGATGACCAAGGGTCTCGAGATCATTAGTCACTAGTGTACATACTTGCCCAGACCCTGGTTCAGTGGCCTCACCATAAACATTTTGAAAAAACTGGGTGTAACAGTTTAAACCAGCTCTTCCCGCATACATGAACTTCCTTCCCTTGAGCACATGCCCCTGGGGCCTCTCCATGATGGGTTTAGAACATAAATGACTGTACTAGGGTGAAGGGGTGCTAGAAAACAAGAAAAAGAACAGGGATGAAATTTTTGGCTCAGAAATTTTGGAGATTTTTCCTGCACATTCTTTTCTGTTCGTGGATTCTGTATTTTCTCCCACTTCATCTGCCTTATTCGCTCCTGTGTTTGCCCTCTCTTGCCTATGCTAACTTGGTTCACCAGGAAGGTAGGCACACTGGAGTTATAGAGGACAGTTTATTCACACTTATCAAAATACCCTGTAGGAATGTGAGTTTGTCCCTTAGAATTTGCTTGCAGTTGAAAAGTCAGACTCTAGCCATGGATTTGCACTTCTCACTTTATGTTGTTGCTCAGTGTCTAAGTCACATCTAACTCTTTGTGATCCCATGAACTGCAGCATTCCGGGCTTCTCTCTCCTTCACTATCTCCCAGAGTATGCTCAAACTCATGTCCATTGAGTTGTGATGCCATCCAACCATCTCATCACTTTATGGGGCTGCCTGCTAATGATGTGTGAGTCTTTAAAAAATGTTTTTATTTATTTGGCAGCACTAAATCTTCCTTGCAGAATGTGAGATCTTTAGTTGAGGCATGCAAACGAACTCTTAGCTGCAGCATGTGGGATCCAGTTCCTTGATCAGGGATGGAAACACAGTCCCTTGCATTGAGAGTGCAGTCTTAAACACTGGACCACCAGAAAGTCCTGAAGAGTGAGTCTTAAATAGACAGAATCCGCCTATAAGGTAGATTAGTAATATTACTATTTAGGAAGTGAAATGGACTCTATTCCTCTCCATCTTTCTCCTTCTGGTATTTCTGTCATGCATACCTTGTACCTTTTATAGTGGTCTCATGGTCCCTGGCAATTCTGTCTTGTTTTTTCCAGTCTGTTCTCTTTGCTTTTAGTTTCTTAAGGATTCTACTGATACATCTTCTAGCTCAGAGTTTTTCCTCAGCCATGTCCAGTCTACTAATAAGCCTATCAAAGATAATCTTCTCTATTCTTGTATTTTTTACCTCTGGCATTTCTTTTCAGTTCTTTCCTAGGGCTTCCATCTTTCTGTTTACATTGTCCATCTGGTCTTGCATGTTGTCTACTTCACACACTAGAGTCCTTTAGCATCTTAATCATGGTTGATTCAAATTCTCAGTCTGATAATCCCAACATCCTTGCCATGTCTAGTTCTGATGCTTTCTCTGTGTTTTCAAAATGTGGTGGACTTTTTTGTTTGTTTTTTGGCTTTTTGATATTTCTTATAACTTTTTCCTTACAGAATTTTTTTTTTATTTTCTGATACTTGGATATGTTGTTTTGGATAAAAGGAATAGCTGCGGTCTATAATTGGGTCTCGGGCTTCCCAGGTGGCTCAGTGGTAAAGAATCTGCCTGCAATGCAGGAGATGAAGTTTCAATCCCTGGATCAGAAAGATCCCTTGGAAGAGGAAATGGAAACCCACTCCAATATTCTTGCCTGGGAAATCCTATGCCCAGCAGAGCCTGATGGGCTAAAGTCCATGAGGTTGTAGAAGAGTTAGATACGACTGAGTGACTGAACATGCACACACACACATAATTGGGTCTCCACCCTTTATTGACCCTATGTCTATGCCTGGACTCTGAACTTCACAAGTGTTTTTCAGTTTTTTTTCCTCCCCCTTTAGCTGGGACAGGATGACTAGAGCCAGCAGAAGTTAGGAATTCCCTTCCTCACACCACTTAAGTTCTGATAATAGTCCAGTAGGTAGGTTCTAGTTAACTGACTTCCTCTGAGGGCAGGTCTTGTGAAGAAGAATAGAGTGCTTGGGGCTGTTTCTAAATGTTTCTCCATCACCTTCCCCTGCCAGAAGTCCATGGGGATTTATTTGGTATGAGAATCTGATTGAGTTTCTGGAGTTAGATCTCACAATATTATGAGGATCTCCTTATGATTTGGTCCCCTTGGAGTTCTTAATCAGAGTTTTTTGCACTGAGCCTCCAGCTCTTCTTTAATTGTGGTCTAAGTTTTCCTTCCCTGGCACTGGTTCCCATGGTGGTTTGCACTCCTGAGTCTCTGCTCTGGTAAGCCTCGGCTCTTTATATTCACCTGTCTGTCCCTCCAATCTCAGGGCGGGAGTTTGCCCTGTGTCCTCCTCCCTCTTATGGATCCAAGAAAAGTTGAAGAAGTCTGTTCACCTTGTCACTCATTGTTAGGACACAAAGGCTGCTTCCAAGGTCCTTATGGTATCACACTCAGATCCAGTTGCTCTCTGCTTGAAAGCCAATACTCGAGAGGCAAGTATTGGTTGAAAAGAAAGATTGTTTTTATCAGGAGGCTGGCAACTGGGAGAGAAAGTAGACTCACCTCCAAAAACCAACTCCCAACTGTTGATCAAGGGCAAGAGCTTTTAAAGGGGAATTTCAGAGGTGTAGGCAGATGGAGGGAACTACATGAAGAACAGTACAGTCAACTCTACCAATCGTCTTGAAATTAGTCATGTGGTGGTCTGATCAGAGTTGTGTTGATTGTTTTAAGTAGTTAGTCTTCAGTTCCAGGATTGGTTGGTTCCCATTTTCTTGAGGCCAGTTCTTGGAATTGTGCAAGATATAGCAGCTTGTCATGGCTACAGTCTGGTCATCATGTAATTAACTTCTTCCACCTGGTAGAAGTTTCAGTCTCTATGAAGCAGCCCAAAGGATATGACTCAGAATATTATCTATAGCCCTTGAGGAGGAACTAAAGGTCCCTGACTTTACTTAATCACTAAATTCTTATTATTTTGTCCTATTTGACTGTTTTCTTTGCTTCTTCATTTTTTCCATTTCTCTAATTACATTTATTTTTTGATACATTTATTCTTTATATATTTAAAGTGTTTATACAGACAAGAGGAAGGTGGAGGACATGTGGGTGGGTCTGTCCTGGAAAGGCCCCACAGAGTCCTTCTCCATTTCATTTACATGGGGAACTAGAAACTAGAAGACTTAAAGGGATGTCTTTAGTCACTGCCTGTGACTAAATCATGAAATGATGAGGGAGTTAGAAAAATATATTCTGATGTTCCAAGAAGAATTGAGAAGCGGTGATTTTGGTGGAAGCTAGATTCCTGTATTTTTTTAATTCTGAAATTAGTCTTTTTATTTTTTTTAATTTTTACTTATTATTTATTTAAAAAATTTTTGGCTATTGTGGGTCTATGCTACTGCACATGGGCTTTCTCTAGTTGCAGCAAGTGGGGAATATTCTCTGTTGCAGTGCACAGGCTTCTCATCGTGGTGACTTCCCTTGTGAAATGTAGGCTCTAGAGCTAGGGCTCAGTAGTTGTGGTACACGGGCTTAGTTGCTCCACAGCATGTAGTCTTCCCAGACCAGAGATCAAACCCCTGTCCCTTGCATTGCAAGGTGGATTCTTAACCACTGGACAACCAGGGAAGCCCTGAAATTTGTCTTTTTAAAAATACTTTTTATTATGAATTATTTCAGATTCACCACAAAGGACAAAGACCATGGTAAACAATTGTGTTTCAGCCATCTGAGAATTAAAGGTAAGTTCCAGTGTGTTTGTAACTCAAACATCTGTAACAGTTCACCTGCAATCACATATTAGGCCACAAGAAGTTATCTTCATTTCCAATCTGTTCACATGATATAAAACCCACATATGCAAATGTCAGCCTTTGAGCCCTGTAAGATTCTCTTTCATTGTACAGCCACCTCTCTTCACTGGCTCTGAATGACTTTTGGTTGTTTCTAAGCCACATCAGCCTCTGAAGATGACAACTGTCCCTGATAAAAGATGTCAAGGCAGTGCATTACGTTCTCTGAAGGCTGTTTTAGTGATGAGGTACCAAAGAGAGTTTTCCCAAAAGCAATATCATTGGGATCAGTGTATAAATTCCCAAGGTGGTAACGGTGAGCTGATGACAGTCACTTGACTATATAAATTCTTGAATGGCCAGAAACATCTGTCACATAATTTTATAGTCGGGATTATTTTCAAAGGTCTTCATGGAAGGAGTTTTCATAAATTTTCACTGTAAGATTTGTAACTCTTTCTTCTCAGAAGCTCCTTTTTATATCAACATTAAACCTCTTCTCCTGCGATTCAGGAAATTACATTCTGTTTGACTCTGAGTCATGGTAAGAACAGCTACAATTTGATCTCTGCCTGTGGGATGGGTACTATTATAACCCCTGTTCGCAGATTAATAACATCAGGTTTAGCAAAATGAAGAAATTTATCCAAAGTCACAAAGTTAGGATGGAGGAAAGCTGGGATTCACATGAACCCAAAATCTGACACCCTTATCCATTGCTCTTCAGATCCCACCACAAGAGAATATGGCTTCTTAGATACAGGAGCTAAATTTTCTTAGAGGCAGAAATGGACACGGATTTATCCAACACATAAAGAGAACTCATCCTGAGATAGATGGCTTTATTTTGGATTCCCCCAGGTCTTGCAAACCCAATAAAAGTAAGTGGCCCAGCACAGAGTGCCATGTAGGTTGTCTGCCACATACCCAGTGCAGACTGTTGTCTCTGGATGAGGTTTCCCTAGAGAAGCATTACTAACTCCATCTCCTTGGAAGATGCCAGACCTGTATCCTTTGCATTGGTTGCTAGGTGACTCACTGTCCTGGCTAGTCAGGATTATAGATGCTAGGCAGAACATAGGAAAAAGCCAAAAATATCCCTCTCCTTAAAATCCCTGGGCTCTTGGGAGAGACTATCACAATAATTTATGCCACAACCATCCAAGAGAAAGAGAAGGTTCTCTTTTGTAAATCTCAGGACTATAACCATGTACTACATACAGTCCCTTGGTTTTCTGCATTAGTATTGAAAACTTACCCAGTGAAATACAAACATACACTAATAAATTGCTTGGAAAATCTCAAGAGACAATCTATACACAAAGATCAGAGAAGGCAATTGCAACCCACTCCAATACTCTTGCCTGGAAAATCCCATGGATGGAGGAGCCTGGTAGGCTGCAGTCCACAGGGTCTCTAAGAGTCGAACACTGAGCGACATCACTTTCACGTTTCACTATCATGCTTTGGAGAAGGAAATTGCAACCCACTCCAGTGTTCTTGCCTGGAGAATCCCAGAAACGGTGGAGCTTGGTGGGCTGCTGTCTATGGTGTCGCACAGAGTTGGACACGACTGAAGTGACTTAGCTGCAGCAGTAGCATACACAAAGATGAATAACTGATGGAGACTTAGTTGTTGTGAATTCCACCCAGCATATTAATCTCACAGTGTTAAATTCTATTCCCCACCACACTCTAAACAGTCCTTTGTTTCTTGAAAGTGAAAAGTGAAAGTTGCTCATTCATGTCCAACTCTTTGCAACCCCATGTACTATACAGTTCATGGAATTTTCCAGGCCAGAATACTGGAGTAGGTAGCCTTTCCCTTCTCCAGGGGATCTTCCCAACTCAGGGATTGAACCCAGGTCTCCCTCATTGCGGGCAGATTCTTTACCAGTTAAGTCACAAGGGAAGCCCAAGAACACTGGAGTGGGTAGCCTATCCCTTCTCCAGTGGATCTTCCTGACTCAGGAATTGAACCAGGTCTCCTGCATTGCAGGTGGATTCTTTACTAACTGATCTATTAGGGAAGCCCTTTGTCTCTTGGAAAAATATAAAAGCCACCCCACCCCGGTTTCAGGTCAATGATTCAAAAATCACTCAACAACTTTTCTAGTTTAACAACTTAATTAAATACCTCTTTGTTCTGGACTGTTGTATCTTGAGAAATGTTTTTCTAATAGCCTCCCCACGTCCCAGTAATTTTAACTAAACTTCCTCTAGACAACTGATGCTCTGCTTCCTCCTCAGTTCCATCGGAGAAGTTTAAAATATGGGTTCCAGTTTTTCGCTGTCCTGTAGTTTTACATTTAAGATTGGCCACAGCCAAATGATAGACAGAGTGGCCTTCCTTGAACCTTGACTTTGGACTTGGCCACATGACTTTCATCAGCTGTAACGTTGTAATCGCTGTCAGAACAAATTGCGACAAAGATATTGGCTTAAAAACATTTCCATTGTTACCATCTTTCTAAATTCCATATATATGTGTTAGTATACTGTATTGGTGTTTTTCTTTCTGGCTTACTTCACTCTGTATATGACCTAGAGGGATGGTATGGGGAGGGAGGAGGGAGGAGGGTTCAGGATGGGGAACACATATATACCTGTGGCGGATTCATTTCAATATTTGGCAAAACCAATACAATATTGTAAAGTTTAAAAATAAAATAAAATTTAAAAAAATAAAAAAATAAAAAGATACAGTGGTATCAAAAAACAAAACAAAACAAAAACATTTCCATTTATTATCTCACAGTTTCTGAAAGTCAAAATCCAGTGAGTCCTCTACTTAGGGTCTCCAAAGGCTTAAATCAAGGTCATGGCAGGATTCGACTCGTCTATGTAAGTTCGAGGGATGGGTTTACTGCCAACCTCACTCAAATGTGTGCTAAGTCACTTCAGTTGTATCTGACTCTTTTGGCTCCATGGACTGTAGCCTGCCAGGCTCCTCTGCCCATGGAATTGTCCAGGCAAGACCACTGGAGTACAGTATCATTTCCTGTTCCAGGCGATCTTTCTGACCCAGGGATTGAACCCAAGTCTCTTGCGTTTCCTGCACTGTCAGATGAATTCTTTACCACCAGAACCACCTGGGAAACCCTCCAACCTCACCCAAATTGTTGGTCAAATTCAGTTCTTTGTGAATATAAGGATGAAATCTTCATGTCCCTGCTGGCTGTCAGCTGAGGGCCTCTTTTCTCCTATGAGCTGTTTGCATTGCTTCTCATGCACTGCATGTGATCATCTCCAGCAGTGGTGGGTTGAATTCCTCTTGTGCTTTAGATCTCTCCACCTTCTTTCTTCTTTCTCTCCACCTTCTCACTCCAGCTGGAGGAAGCTCTCTGCTTTTAAGACCCCGGGTTAGCCTGCATCCAGATAATCTTGGGCAATATCTTTGTTTTAAGGTTCATAATCTTAATTACAATGTAAAGTCCCCTTTGCTATGTAATATAACATATTTCACGGGTTTCCCTGGTAGCTCAGGTGGTAAAGAATTTGCCTGCAATGCAGAACATGCAGATTCGATCCCTGGGTTGGGAAGATGCCCTGGAGGAGGAAATGGCAACCCACTCCAGTATTCTCACCTGGAGAATCCCATAGACAGAGGAGCCTGGTGGGGTACAGTACATGGGGTTTCAAAGAGTCAGACATGACTGAGCAACTAACACCAACTAACTTAACCTATCTATAATATATTTACAGGTTTCAGTTTAAAAAAAAAAAATCTGGCCAAAGACAGAAAACTTCATCTAGAATTTTAGTTCTACTTCTGCCTCGTATCATTTTGGACAAGTCATTTGCTTTCTGTATGTCTTGATTTCTTCATATATAAATTCAGAATATAAGTCAAAGTTCAAAGAACTGTAGCAAAAATTTCATTCAACTATCTTTTAGTATATTCATAAATACTTACTGAATTCTTATGGTCTGCTAGACATTATGGTAAAAACTGAGAAATTAAAGATTAATTAAGACAAGTTTCTCATTTTTAAGAAGTCTACATCCCAGTGAGAAAAGTATCTCATAAATGCTAAAGCAGTCTATAAATCCAAGGTGTTATTTTTCTATTTCTTCTTCTAAATTTTTTTGGGGGGCATAAACTACCTTTTCATACTTCCTGTCTTATTTTCTTCTAAACTTCAGTCAGTTATGAGCTTCATTATAAAAATTAACATCTTTCAAATTTCACCTTCACATTCTTTCTTTATCCAAAAGAAAAGGTGGTTACACTTACTCATTGGGAAAAAAAAATATTCACTTCAGGGAGACCCAAATTTACTAAGTCTTGTAGGAAAGCATAAGAGCTTTCAATTGAAAAAGATTAACCTTTCTTAGATCTATTGAAAATCTTCCTATTTTCTTCACTAATAAAATGCACCTCAGGGGATGTATTATATGTCTCAGTACCAAAACCCAACAACAACACACATGGGTTACATGAAATTCCAAGTTAAAGATTATAATGGGAATTGACTGAATTTGTTGCTCTAATCCTCCAAAGTCCCATCTAACTATTCATCTATTCATCAGGATGGGAGTATTTCTATAAATGCTTATGGCCCTTAATTTTTCTCTTTACCAGACATAGTCATTATTCAAAGTGTAACCCAGTACAATATTTTTGGAATGCTGCATTATGGTCATTCACTGAGCTATTTTAGTTGTTGGTCTCCTTCCCTGCTTCTCTCCATCTTCTCTTTCCCTTGTACTATGTCCCTGGACTACAGCAAATGTTCCTTTTGTTGGGCTGCCCTGAACAGTCAAAAATGATACTAAGTGTGCATAGCTTGGCCTGTTCTGGAACAATTCACCAACAGTCTAAATGACAGATTATTGGCATAGAAACTGGCCTCAGGGACACATCAGCACCCCACCAAGAACTGCCAGGAGGGCTGCTGCACTGTGATAACTTCCTCTATCCTCCAAGGCTGAAATGAACATGTCTCCACGGAGCCGTCTTAAGAAGGATCTCTGGTCCAGCCTCAAAGTTCACTCAAAAGACACTGGGATGGTCATGCATTAGGTTTTCTCACTGCTCTCAAAGACTGTCTTACCTTGAAGATATTTTCACATAGAATGAAGAGTAAATGTTAATAGGCACTCAGTACCATTGTGTTTTCAAAGGAGATGGCCAACAGAGTAGAGTTTGCAGCCACGCCCAGCTAATAGATCATCACTCACAGTTAATTGCAGTGTGTTTTTGTCATTATGGCCATCATTTGTAACAGAACATGATATCCAACATTTGAGCCTAAGATCCAGGGAAGATATGACACATTCTGGGAACAAGAGGGACTGTCTACTGGTGTTGTCCTTGGAGAAGTGGTGAGAAATGTTGGAGAGGCATTTGGAGGAAATTAGTGCCAAGGACCGACCGAGTCAAGAAAAAGAGACACAACCCTGTGCTGGGGTCCATAGCTGGTGTATTGAATTAAGCATATGCATATTATGATCTGCTGAATGAGGGGGCGTAAGACACAGCATGAAGTTGGCAGGTAGCTCCCTCAGCATCTGTGCTCTCACTTTGAGGAGGTGAAAACCCTGGGGCCATTTTGACTGAAGGCAGAGTTTCAGTGCTTTTACACAAAAGAAGTCAAGTCATAAGATTTATTACTTATAGATTCTGGGAATGGGACAATGAGCTGGGGGAAGGGCAGTCCTCAGGCGACAGAGAGCAGGGTAGCAAGCACCTACTACTTATAAGGTGATCGGGGCAGAGTTCACTCACTTTTCATGAGTTCAGATCTAAGTGGTTATTTTAAAAAGTATCCCAGGGATTCCCTGGTGATTCAGTGGTGAAAAATCTCCCTGCCAATGCAGGAGACATAGGTTCAACCATCCCTGGTCTGGAAACATCCCACATGTCTCAGAGCAACTAAGCCCATGCACTATAACTATTGAGCCTGTGCTCTAGACCTTGGGAACCACAATGGTTGAACCCAAGCGCCACAGCTACTGAAGCCTGTGCCTAGAGCCACTGCTCCACAACAAGAGATGTCAGCACCGCAGTGAAAAGCACGCTCATTGCATCTAGAGAGCATCCCCCACTCCCCAGAACGAGATAAAAGCTCACACAGCGACAAAGACCCATCAGAGACAGAAATAAACATCAGAGACAGAAATAAAGGTAAAAAAGGCCCCAGGAAAAGCAAAGTGGGAACTAGGGGTGGAGACTAAACTCAGGTCCTTATCTAAATGTCAGTACTCTGGGTGTCAGAAGGGTTGTCATACTGTAAAACGCTCAGACAGCAACTCAAAAAAGCTGTTTTCTCATCACAGCCCTTTGTGCAAGGTGAGATGATGAAACAACACAGAAGGTCAGACTCTGGAGGGACATGCAAACAGACAAAAGGCTAAAAGACCATGGAAGGCAAATCAGAGGCTAGGGGACAGACAGGAGAAGCAGAAATGGAATGAGATGTGAATATCAAATAAGGTGCTTTAGGAAGGCACTGTTCTCCTCCTGTTCCACCACCCTGAAGCTTAGTTCGGGTCCTTATTCAGTCAGAAGTAGAAGTCTTGAATTGGCAGGCTGTCAACATAGCCCATGTCTTAGTTCTGTAACTTAAAGAAGTAGACTTAATAAAAATAAGTCTCCTTCAGCTTCTTCCTCTGCAGAATGCATGATAAAACTGCAGAAGATTGACTTGGCTGTCAATGCTTTAAAATATTATGGTTTAAAGAGACCTCAGAGGCCATTTGGATTCTTCTTTTGCCCATACGCAGATTTCTCTAAACCATCCAGGTTACTACTCTTCACATTAATATAGAGCTACTGTTACACAAGTCAAACCAGAGGAGTTAAAGTCCCAACAGATATGTGGTCCAGGGCTTATGTCTTCTTGAGAAGGGCTTACAGCAAGTCCCTGAATCTTTTATATCCAGTGTAATCACATTGACCATATGATAGCTTTTTCATGATGGACATTATCAGGTATTCTTACCTCTATCCTCCATTGAGTTTTCCAATGCTTGATACATAGTAGGTGTTTCAGAAATATTTGTGACATGAATGAAAGACTCAGATCAGATCCTTCACACTCTCATAGCTGATGAACTCTGTTGAGAACTGTATTAACACCATTCTAGATATGAAAATCTTCACCAGGCAGGTTCCACTGCTGGAAAATGGAATCCAGTCTGACTCACTAGAAGGGAATTACATTACAAAACTGCATTACAAATATATTACTTGGATATAAGTTGTGATGAATAAGCAGGTGGGAAAGAAAAGTCTAAAGGCTTCGGGCCAAAGCAAACACATGATAAAGAATAACTGTTAGCAAACTGTGTCTATGATGACAAATTCATAAAAAGAATATTATATGACCATCTCAACTCTGCTCTAGTGCAGAGTGGATACTGGATACAGGAAGTTGATTTTAGGGACTGAGCAACGCTTCAGATGCCAACTGGCCTAAAGTCTCAGATTGGAAGGGAGGAAGCTATAAGCAAGCTGAACAGAGGCTTTTAAATTTTTTAATTTAAAAACCTTCCAGTTTGAGAATAGTGATGCAGACATAGACAATGGACATGCGGACACGAGGGGAAAGGGAGGGTGGGATGAACTGAGAGAGTAGGATTGACATGTACATGTTACCATGTGTAAAACAGATTGCAAGTTGAGAAGCTGCTGTATTACACAGGGAGCTCAGCTTGGTGCTCTGTGCTGACCTAGAGGGGTGGGAGGTGAGGGGGTTGCGGTGGGAGGGAGGTTTAAGAGGGAGAGGATACATGTGAACTTATATCTGATCATCCTTATTGTACAGCAGAAACTAACATATTGTAAAGCAATTGTACTCCAATAAAATTTTCGCGTTTAACTGAGATATAGTTGAAATACAGCATTGTAAATGTTTAAGGTCTACTATGCAATAATTTGGTATCTGCATATATTGGGAACTGGTTTTTCCAGTAGTCATGTATGGATGACCATAAAGAAAGCCGAGTGCCTAAGAATTGATGCTTTTGAACTGTGGTGTTGAAGAAGACTCTTGAGAGTATCTTGGACTGCAAGGAGATCAAACCAGTCAATCCTAAAGGAAATCAGTCCTGAATATTCATTGGAAGGACTTATGTTGAAGCTGAAATTCCAATACTTTGGCCACCTGATCAGAAGAACTGACTCATCAGAAAAGACCCTGATGCTGGGGAAGATTGAAGGCAGGAGGAGAAGGGGACGACTGAGGATGAGATGGTTGGATGGCATCACCGACTCAATGGGCATGAGTTTGAGCAAGCTCTGGGAGTTGGTGACGGACAGGAAGCCTGGTGTGCTGCAGTCCATGGGGTCACAAAGGGTTGGACACAGCTGAGTGACTGAATTGAACTGATTACCACAACTTTATTTAACATCCATCACCTCATTAAACTTCTTCTTGTGATGAGAACATTTGAGATCTGCTCTCTTAGCAAATACCAATAGGCACCATGCTGTACATTACAGTTCCCAGAACTTACTTATTACTCGAACTTTGCATATTTTGACCACCTTCAAAACATACATCTTTGTGTATACATATCTTTCTGTGTATACATATATGTATATCTATATACATATACCTTTATGTATACATTTTTTTATATGCATATTTTCTTCATCAAGTTCATTCCCATGTCTTGGCTATTCTGAATAGTGCTGTAATGAACACGGGGTGGGGAAACGCGGCTATTTATTCAAGATAAGGATTCTACTTCCTTCAGATATATACCCAGATGTAAAATTGCTGGTTTGTATGGTAGTTCAATTTTCCAGTAGAAGTGACAAATAGATTCAAAGGATTAGATCTGATAACCAGAGTGCCTGAAGAACTATGGATGGAGGTTCATAGCAGTGTGCAGGAGGCAGTGATCAAAACCATCCTCAAGAAGAAGAAATGCAAAAAGGCAAAATGGTTGTCTGAGGAGGCTTTACAAATAGCTGAGAAAAGAAGAGAAGTGAAAGGCAAAGGAGAAAAAGAAAGATATGCCGATCTGAATACAAAGTTCCAAAGAATAGCAAGCAGAGGTAAGAAAGCCTTCCTAAGTGAACAATGCAAAGAATTAGAGGGAAACAATAGAAAGGGAAAGACTAGAGATGTCTTCAAGAAACTTAAAGATATCAAGGGAACATTTCATGAAAAATTGGGCACAATAAAGGACAGAAATTGTATGGACCTAACAGAAGCAGAAGATATTAAGAAAAGGTGGCAAGAATACACAGAAGAACTATACAAAAAGGATCTTCATGACCCATATAATCACGATGGTATGATCACTCACCTAGAGCCAGAAATCCTGGAATGTGAAGTCAAGTGGGCCTTAGGAAGAATCACTATGAACAAAGCTAGTGGAGGTGATGGAATTCCAACTGAGCTATTTCAAATCCCAAAAGATGATGCTGTGAAAGTGCTGCACTCAATATGCCTGCAAATTTGGAAAACTCAGCAGTGGCCACAGGACTGAAAGGGATCAGTTTTCATTCCAACCCCAAAGAAGGGCATTGTCAAAGAACATTTGAGCTACTGAACAATTGCATTCATTTCAAATGTTAGCAAGGTAATGCTCAAAATCCTCCAAGCTAGGCTTCAACATTATGTGAACTGAGAACTTCTAGATGTACAAGCTGGATTTAGAAAAGACAGAGGAATCAGAGATCAAATTGCCAACATGGGTGGATCATAGAAAAAGAGAATTCTAGAAAAAATCTACTTCTGCTTCATTGACTACACTAAAGTTCACTACTGTGTGGATCACAACAAACTGGGTAAAATTTTTAAAGAGATGGGAATACCAGACCACCTTACATACCTCATGAGAAACCTGTATGCAGGTCAAGAAGCAATAGTTAGAACCAGACATGGAACAATGAACTGATTCAAAATTGGGAAAGGAGTATGTCAAGGCTGTATATTGTCACCCTGCTTATTTAACTTGTATGCAAAGTACATCATGCAAAATTCCAGGCTGGATGAATCACAAGCTGGAATCAAGATTGCAGGGAAAAATATAAGTAACTTCAAATAGGCATATGACACCATCCTTATGGCAGAAATTGAGGAGGAACTAAAGAGCCTCTTGATGAGGGTCAAAGAGGAGAGTGAAAAAGCTGACTTAAAACTCATCATTCAGAAAACAAAGATCATGGCATCTGGTCCCATCACTTCATGACAAGTAGATGGGGAAACAATGAAAACAGTGACATATTTTATTTTCTTGGACTCTAAAATCACTGAGGATAGTGACTGCATCCATGAAATTAAAAGACGCTCGCTCCTTGGAAGAAAAGCAATCACAAGTCTAGACAGTGTATTAAAAAACAGAGACATCACTTTGCCTACAAAGGAGCATATAATCAAAGCTATGATTTTTCCAGTAGTCATGTACAGATGTGTGAGCTGGACCATAAAGAAGGCTGAGTGCCAAAGAATTGATGCTTTTGAACTGTGGTGTTGGAGAAGACTCTTGAGAGTCCCTTGGACAGCAAGGAGCTCAAACCAGTCAATCCTAAAGGAAATCAGTCCTGAATATTCATTGAAAGGACTGATGCTGAAGTTGAAGCTCCAATACTTTCACTATCTAATGCGAAGAGTTGACTCATTGGAAAAGACCCTGAGGCTGGGAAAGATTTAAGGCAGGAGAAAGGGACGACAGATTACCTGATGGTTGGCTGTCATCACTGACTCCATGGACATGAGTTTGAGCAAGCTCCAGGAGATGATGAAGGACATGGAAGCCTGGCATGCTGAAGTCCATAGGGTCGTAAAGTGTTGGCCACCACTGAGTCGCTGATCAACAACAAATGGTAGTTCTATTTTTAAATTTGAGGGAACTCCATACTATTTTCCATAATGGCTGTACCACATTTCATTCCCACCAAAAGTATACAAGTGTTTTCTTTTCTTCATATCCTTACCAGGACTTCTCTCTCATCTTTTTTATGGTAGCTATTCTAATAGGTTGAGGTGATAACTCATTATGGCTTGCATTTCCCTCATGATTAATGATGTTGAGCAGTTTTTCATGTGACTGTTGGCTATTTGTGGGTTTTCTTTGGAAAATTACCTATTCAGGTTCATTACTCATTTTTAATTAGATTATTTGCTTGGTTTTACTATTGAGTTGTACATGTTCCTTATGTATTTGGGTATTAGCCCTTATTAAATACATGGTTTGCACATTTTTTTTATCAGTCTATAGATTGCCTTTTCATTTTGCTGATTATTTCTTTTGCTGTGTAGAAGCTTTTTAGTTTGATGTAGTTCCACTTGTTTATTTTTGCTTTTGTTTGTATTTTAGGTGTTATACTGGTAAGTCACTTCAGTCATGTCCGACTCTGTGCGACCCCATAGATGGCAGCCCACCAGGCTCTGCCGTCCCTGGGATTCTCCAGGCAAGAACACTGGAGTGGGTTGCCATTTCCTTCTCTAGTGCATGAAAGTGAAAAGTAAAAGTGAAGTCGCTCAGTCATGTCTGACTCT
The DNA here is from genome assembly GCF_000754665.1 of Bison bison bison. Classification (NCBI taxonomy): domain Eukaryota; kingdom Metazoa; phylum Chordata; class Mammalia; order Artiodactyla; family Bovidae; genus Bison; species Bison bison. The sequence goes on along the minus strand of NW_011495002.1, from coordinate 2,492,478 downwards.
TCGTGACCCCATGGACTGAAGCCTACCAGGCTCCTCTGTCCATGGGATTTTCCAGGCAAGAGTACTGGAGTGGGTTGCCATTGCCTTCTCCTTTAGGTGTCTTAACTATAAACTTATTGCCAAGAGCAATGTCAAAGAGATTTTTCCTGTGTTTTCTTCCAGGACTTTTATGGTTTCAGGTTTTATATTTAGGTCTTTCATCCATTTTGAGTTAACTTTTGTGTGTTTAAAATTTTTTAATTGAAGAATAGTTGATTTACAATGCTGTGTTAGTTTCAGGTACAGCAAAGTGATTCAGGAGCTTCCCAGGTGTCTCAGTGGGAAAAAAAAAATCCGCCTGCAATGCAGGAGACACAGGAGACGTGGATTCAGTTCCTGGATCAGGAAAATTCCCTGGAGGAGGGCGTAGCAACCGCTCCAGTATGCTTGCCTGGAGAATCCCATGGACAGAGAAGCCTGGCAGGCTACAGGGGACAAATAGAGTCAGAAATGACTGAAGCAACTGATCACACACACGCTCAAAGTGATTCAGTTTTGTTTGTGAGGGGCTTTTTGACTTTACAACTGGGGGGCCTTTCTCCAGATTCAGGGCGTTTCTGGCTGCCTCAGGGTCCAGGGTGTAGATGGTCATGTAGGACAGTGGCTGGCCCATATACAAACAACTTTGTGCAAACCAAGAAAGGTGCTACTCTTGGTGGATGCCGTCCAGTGCTAGGGTTCATGGTCAGCAAGCAAGACAAAACTGACATTCAGTTTCCGTTTGCCTCCTTGGCCACCCAGACTTGCCCAGGGCCCAGCTGGTGTGCCTCGGCATGGTGGCCCCAAGGATGAGCTGGGGCTTCTTGAGTTTCATCCTGAAAAGCTCAGGAGGTGGAGAGAGAAGAGGATGCTTTCTGGGTCTCTCGTTTCTGGTATTTTCTTGGATACAGGAGAGAAATTTGGGCTTATTTTATCAAATTAGAAGTATTTAAAATGGTCCCTTAGACTCTCAAGACTCCACAGACAGGCTTTTTTAGGGCTTCTATAAAACTTCAGAGATTTAGATAGCAGTTGTAAGCACGTGAATATAAGAGTTTTTATATAAAAATATTTCATATCTTTTATCCATCCCAAAGGAATCCATCACCCTAAAATATTAAAATTATTGGTTTAAGTATGTGTTGTAATTCAAAGATTAAACCAATAAACAAAAGAGAGTAGAAAAAAGAGTCTGACAGGAAATTTTTCTTTATTTCATTTTAATTGTCATAGTTCAATGAGCATAACACAAATATATAACATAAACTTTGTGAACAGCTACCCATTCAAGGAAACTTGCTCTTCTTGTCTTCTTCACACAGCCTGGAAAATAACTTTTGGCCACTTTAATGAACAAGTTATTAGGTTAGTAGAATTGAAAATCTTCCAAACACAGAACAAAGCCCTTTAATGCAGTTCTTTACAAAGGTTGGTAAACGAGCATATGCCCTGGGCAGGCCAAAAGGAAGTTCAACTAACTCAGTGGCTAAGTGCTCCTGTATTGGGAGTCAAGTTCAATTCTTGTCCCTGCCATTAACTAACTAGGAGTTCAAAAGTGTTTAGAAAAGTTATTGGACTTCTCAGAAGCAAAATGGAGCTAAGTGAAGGATCTACCCACCTCACAGAATTGTTTCAAGGGGAAAATGCAAAAATACATGGGAGATACTTACTACGATCCTCAACATACAATAAGAGCTTTATATATGTGAGTTGTTTAATAGTTTTATTATTATTGAAAAAATTAATCTATCAGAAGCAGATTGGGGGCTTTAAAGTTTTGGGTGGCATTTTCTTTTTCTTTTATTTTCCTCAGAACCAGTCTCATTCAATGCAATTTCAGAAGCAAATCCCCAGATTTCTAAGATAAGATACACATCTCCCCTTATTATACCTTTGAGATCAGCTAAAATAAATTTAACTTTTAAATAATGTAACAGCTATTAAAAATGTACAGTACGTGGGATTTAGAAGAGCAGACTTTGACAAATGGGTAGAAAGAATAAGGATGAGTTGGCAGAGTACATCCATTGGGTGAAATAATGCACAAAGATTAAAACTTTATTTCCCCTGCATTTAGGTTTAGGGCCAGTCTTGATCTCTTTGGGCTTTGGGGATCCTTTTGAATTTAGAAAGGAACAATTAGCATATCAGGGGCTTCCCAGGTGACTCAATGGTTAAGAATCCACTTGCCAATGCAGGAGATGTGTGTTCAATCCCTGGGTCGGGAAGATCCCCTAGAAAAGGAAATGGCCACTCACTCCACTATTCTTGCCTGAGAAATCACACAGACAGAGGAGCCTGGCGAGCTATAGTCCATGGGTCTCAAGAGTCAGACATGACTTAGTAACTAAACAGCAACAACCGCAATCAGCATATCAAGGTCTAAATGTTCAGGGAATGTGATGCCTGGCTCAGTCCTGAAACTGCCTTCAGCCTTCAGCTGACTCCTTTGTGTGGACAGCACCCTTTCAGTATTCAGGATACTCTCAAGCCCACTTTCCTAGCCATGCCCCTGGTGATAGTCAAGGGATTGTGCCTAGGTCCTGGGCACATTTATTTGGAAATTTTTTGAGATATGACTCAGTTAAAGATTGGGCGGCTGGTCAGAATTCACAATAATAATTACCCAGGTAGGACCAACAGGCAGTAAGATAGTCCTTCCTAATGCTGGCTACACATCATAACCAATGGACATATATTTACAAATAAACATGGACCTGACCCAACATGAGTCTGTGTAGTAAGTCTGGGTTAGCACAAACTTTTGGAGAACATTGCCAAAAAGAAGATTAAAAATATATACATTGCTTTACTAGGGCAAAATGAGGTGGAATTTGCATACCTTCTGAAGAGTAACAAAATAAATATGTGTCAGTGGCAATATATGACTCAGTAACAAAGAGCATGAACTTAAGAATACAGGGACATGATCACCTATGCTCTGTTGGGACTCAAGATTGGAATAAGGTGATGGAAGAGACTATCTGTTCAATGGAAACAGAGGCATACAAAGAGAGGCAGAAGAGTATCAGGCTCCCATGGGTCTTGCCAGTGCAATTTCTGTGCTACTCTCTTCATGTATTTTATGAAACCAGTTCCTCTACTCCAACTCTTGAGATCCAAAAGGCAGGTGCCTAATTTTATCTCACTGCCCAGAGACACTGGTTAAGGGTGGACACCTGCCTCAGGCTGGACCAGTCACGTCTCAGATGCCAGGCCACAGTGAATGGTCCAGAGCTGTGCTGTCCAGTATGGTAGCCTGGGGCAAAGGGGGCAGTCCAGGCCACACAACTGAACAACATTAAAGGTCAACAAGAGTCTTTTTCAAGATTTGTTACAACAGAGTTAGCAAATAGAAGTCCTTCTCCTCAAAGATGTCAAAGATGGAAAGCTATTGAAGGGTGGATACTGAGAGAGAGATTCTCTGGCTGTAGTTTTTTTAGGAAGTACTCTTGGGGTCAATAATGGGGGGAAAAGAAAAGAAGCAGAATTGAGCAGTGGGAATGTTGAGCTGAAATAAACCCTCAGTGAAGGACTTGGCGGGCCACATGGTGAGCTCTGAAAGGAGGCTTGATCTTCAAAGTTATCCTGAAGTAGTATAAGAGATCAAGTCTTTATACTACTGCACAGATCAGTCATTGGATGTGGGCTTCCCTGGAAAGTGGGCATGAACTTGTGTTAGGTACAAGGCAATTCCTGAAGATGGCTGACAGTTAAAGGCAACTGGCAAATAAGGATTTTAGTCCCAGAAGAAGCAAGTCAAAGAATTTACTACAGAATGCCAGCACTTCTGAAAGAGTAAGAGGTGAAACCCAGAGAGTTCTGTGGACATGTGGAACTCTTAATTCCATGCACTCTTGTACTTTCTATGGTTTGCTTACAAAAGCCCATTAGGCTCTTTTTCATATCTGTGCATGCTAAGTTGTTTTAGTCATATCTGACTCTTTGCCAGTCCATAGACTGTAGTTCTCCAGGCTCCTCCACCCATGGGATTCTCCAGGCAAGAATGCTGGAGTGGGTTGCCATGACCTCCTCCAGGGGATCTTCCCAGCCCAGGAATTGAACCCATGTCTCTTATGTCTCCTGCAGTGGCAGATGGGTTCTTTACCATTAGCATTGCTGTTTTTGTTATTCAGTTACCTAATTATGTGTGACGCTTTACACACCATGGACTGCAGCATGCCAGGCCTCCCTGTCCCTCACCATCTTCCGAAGTTTGCCCAAGTTCATGTCCATTGCATCAGTGATGCCATCCAGCCGTTTCATCCTCTGATGTCCTCTTCTCCTTTGGCCCTCAATCTTTCCCAGCATCAGGGACTTTTCCAGTGAGCTGGCTGTTCACATCGGGTGACCAAAATACTGGAGCTTCAGCTTCAGCATCAGTCCTTCCAATGAGTATTCAGGGTTTATTTCCCTTAATATTGACTGGTTTGATCTCCTTGCTGTCTTAGGGACTTTTAGGAGTCTTCTCCAGTGCACAGTTCAAAAACATCAATTCTTTACAACCGTACATGACCAGTGGGAAGACCATAGCCTTGACTATACAGACCTTTGTTGACAGAGTAATGTCTCTGCTTTTCAATAGACTGTCTAGGTCTGCCATTGCTTTCCTGCTAAGAAGCAATCATGTTCTGATTTCATGGCTGCAGTCACCATCCACAGCAAATTTAGAGCCCAAGAAGAAGAAATCTGTCACTACTTCCACTTTTCCTCTTCTATTTGCCATGAAGTAATGGGGCTGGAAAAAGCACAAGCTGGAATCAAGATTGCCGGGAGAAATATCAATAACTCAGATATGCAGATGACACTACCTTATGGCAGAAAGTGAAGTGGAACTAAAGAGCCTCTTGATGAAAGTGGAAGAGGAGAGTGAAAAATTTGGCCTAAAGCTCAACATTCAGAAAACGAAGATCATGGCATCTGGTCCCATCACTTCATGGCAAATGGATGGAGAAACAGTGGAAACAGTGGCTGACTTTATTTTTTTGGGCTCCAAAATCACTGCAGATGGTGATTGTAGCCATAAAATTAAAAGACGCTTACTCCTTGGAAGGAAAGTTATGACCAACCTAGATAGCATATTCAAAAGCAGAGACATTACTTTGTCAACAAAGGTCTGTCTAGTCAAGGCTATGGTTTTTCCAGTGG
>NW_011495002.1:2476435-2487212 GCF_000754665.1 Bison bison bison | reverse complement strand
AAGCAGAGACATTACTTTGTCAACAAAGGTCTGTCTAGTCAAGGCTATGGTTTTTCCAGTGGTCATGTATGGATGTGAGAGTTTGACTATAAAGAAAGCTGAGCACTGAAGAATTGATGCTTTTGAACTGTAGTGTTAGAGAAGACTCTTGAGAGTCCCTTGGATTGCAAGGAGATCCAACCAGTCCATCCTAAAGGAGACCAGTCCTGGATGTTCATTGGAAGGACTGATGCTGAAGCTGAAACTCCAGTACTTTGGCCACCTCATGTGAAGAGTTGACTCATTGGAAAAGACCCTGATGGGAATTGGAGGTAGGAGGAAAAGGGGACAACAGAGGATGAGATGGCTCGATGATATCACCGACTTGAAGGACATGAGTTTGAGTGAACTCCCGGAGTTGGTGATGGACAGGGAGGCCTGGCATGCTGTGATTCATGGGGTTGCAAAGAGTTGGACACGACTGAGCAACTGAACTGAACTGAATGGGGCTGTATGCCATGATCTTAGTTTTGTTTGTTTGTTTTTTTTTTTTTAACATTTAAACAGGCTCTTTCACCCTTATCAAGAGGCTCTTTAGTTCCTCTTAGCTTCCTGCCATTAGAGTGATATCATCCGCACATCTGAGGTTGTTAATGTTTCTCCCACCTATCTTGATTCCCGCTTGTAACTCATCAGCCTGACATTTCTCATGATGTGCTCAGCGTATAGGTTAAGCAAACAGGGTGACAGCAGACAGCCCTATTGAACTCCTTTCTCAATCTTGAACCAATCAGTTGTTCCACACAGGGTTCTAATTGTTGTTTCTTGATCCACCTACAGGTTTCTCAGGAGACAGGTAAGATAGTCTGGTATTCTCACTTCTTTAAGAGCTTTCCACAGTTTGTTATGATCCACACAAAGGCTTCAGTGTAGTTGATGAAACAGAAGTAGATGTTTTTTTGGAATTCCCTATCTTTATGATCCAGCATGTAATTTGATCTCTAGTTCCTCTGCCCTTTCTAAACCCATCTTGGACATCTGGAAGTTCTTGGTTCATGTAATGCTAAAGCCTAGCATGCAAGATTTTAAGTATGATCTTACTAGCAAGGGAGATGAATGCAATTGTCCAATGGTTAGCACTTTCTTTGGTATTACTCTTCTTGGGAAGTGAGGTGAGGATTGACTTTTTCCAGTCCTGTGGCCATTGCTGGGTCTTCCAGATTTGCTGACATATTGAATGTAACACCTTGGTGCCATCATCCTTCAGGGTTTTTAATAACTCTACTGGAATTCCATTGCATCCACTAGGTTTATTAACAGCAGTGCTTCCTAAGGCCCACTTCACACTTCAGAATGGCTCTGGGTGACTGACAACACCATCACAGTAATCTGGTTCATTAAGATCTTTTTTGTATAGTTCTTCTGTGTATTCTTTCGATCTCTTCTTGATCTCTTCAGTGTTTACTAGGTCTCTACTGTTTCTGTCCTTTATTTTACCCATCTTTAGGCAAAGATGGGCACAAAAACCTAGTTCAAATTCTACTAAAACAATCATGTCTAAGACAATTAAGAATATATAATTCTTCAGAGATCTATAAGACCAAAAATTGAAGCAAGTCAAAAAATGCATGGGAGTGGGTAAAGGGAGAGAGTAATTCAATTATTATTATTGCAGCAAACTACATTAGCTTGACTAGATGGAAGGAAGATGTTTCTTCATAAACACAGGCCACTAAACTGGGGCCAAAGAAAGATTCTTTGTTGGGATTCAGTCCCATGATCATCTGCTGGAGTATCATTGGGCTGCAAGTAAAATATCTTGATACATTCTTGACCAGATTTTTTTACAAAATTTTTTTATTTTTCCAAAGAGGAGAAGTTGGAGAATTGCTGCTATCACCTCAATTCTGAAGAACCAGCAGGATTTAGATGCAGGGGAGGAAGTCAGGTGAATCATTGAAGAACATGTCTATATTGCTTTGGAAGATTTTTAAAAGATTGAGGGGGAAAGGCTGGCATGTGTGGGAAGTAGAATTAAGGAAATGGATACATTCATGTTACAAGAATTGGATGGGAAAGGGCTCAAGAGGGTTGAGTGAGTGAGTGAGTGAAAGTCACTCAGTCCTGTCTGACTCTTTTTGACCCCATGGACTGCAGCCTGCCAGGCTCCTCTGTCCGTGAAAATCTCCAGGCAAGAATACTGGAGTGGGTTGCCATTTCTTTCTCCAGAAGAGGATTGGGTAACTCCTAAAACTCAAATTTTGAGCATGTAGTCCCAAGATGGAAGGAAATACAGAGGAAGTAAGGTTATATTCCCAAGAATTAGAAATTGTGCCAATAGGACTAAAATTGTTACTATAGACTGAACATGTCACTTACACTAAATTCTTAAAGTGTTAACATCTAATCCTAAACATGATGGTATTTGGAGGTTGGATCCTTTGGAAGATGATTAAGTCATGAAGGCAGAGCCCTCATGAACGAGATTAATGCCCTTATAAAAGGGTCTCCAGAGAGCTCCCTTGCCCCTTCTGCCGTGTGTGAACAGAGAGAAGGCGACTTCTATGAATCAGGACTTGGTCTACAGATCTGCTGGTGTCTTGATCTTGGACTTCCCCACTTCCAGAACTGTGAGAAATAGATTTCTGTTGTTTGTAATCCACTCTGTCTATGATACTTTTGTTATGGTGGCCTGAATGCACTAAGGAACAGTGGCTGTCTTAACTCTCTTTAGAAGAGAATAATCATAGAAGGGATGAATTTCTAGTTTGAGCATTCTTGGTATAATAACATTATATTACTGGGTGACATAATATGGACTTTCCCAGTGGCTCAGTGGTGAAAGAACCCACCTGCAATTCAGGAGATGTGGAAGACACAGGTTCAATCCCTTGGTCAGGAAGATCCCCTGGAGTAGGAAATGGCAACCCACTCTAGTATTCTCGTCTGGAGAATCCCATGGCAGAGGACCCTGGTGGGCTACAGTCCATGAGGTCGCAAAGAGTCGGACATGACTGAGCACTCATGACAAATGTGTCACAATCCTCAGTGGCTATTTTCTTTCCAGTTTATTTGTACTTTAAACATGGAAAACCCTCGTCAGTAGGTTGGGAGTAAAACATAAGATGTATGAATAAATGAAAGTGAAACTTTGGCTGTTCTGCTTTCTTGGCTCAGACAGTTGCCTTCCAGGGACCAGAAGTAATAACAGCTATGATTTATTGGATTCTTACAAAGTTCCAGGCATTGTGCTAAGTGCTTTATATGAATGATCTCATGTAATCTTTACAGACATTCTTTTGGAGTAAGTATTCATTAATATCCCCATTATACATACACTAGAAGTCAGATTTGAAATGATCAGATGACCTGTTCCAAGGGGCAAAAATTAAACTTAAGACAAAGCCAGTGTTCCAGACTGCTATACAGAAAGAGCTTACAAATGAAAATGGTAAATCATTTTCTGTGATCTTTGTGGTACAGGGAGGAAAATGAACCGTGCTCCTCAGGGTGAGAGCCAAGCACAAGGGCAGTAGAAGGAGAGTGTTTAGCAAGGGCTGAAATATAACCAACTCTATGCTGGTGGGCAGGCAGTCATTCCTGCAGTGGGACTGTGACAGCCCTCAGGAGGGGTTGCTCTTTTCTACCTGGTCCACCAGACCTTTGCAGCCCTTTTGTCTGGAAGTGGAAACATCCTAACTTAGAGAAAAGTTGCCTCGATCTAGAGTTCCAAGATCAAAAGTGAAATAAACCAATGAAGGAATGAGTGTGAGGAGATTAAGAGGAGAGAAATATTAATATGATTTGCAAAAAGATGAGTAAGGGAGATTTTGACAACTAGCAGCCAGTGAGATTGACTTCCTTCCTGGGCGAGATTCCTGGAAAGGCTTATTAAGGGGATAATTTATCTTCTACTGCCCTGCTTCTCTGAAGAACTTTTTGAAAAGTCAAGAGCAGGAATTACATTAGCCTATATACCCATCCAGACAGAGGGAGTCCCATATGGGTTTAGCACGTATGTTTAAAATATGTATCTTTGTATCTTTGTATTTATTTATTGTAAGGTGATGGCACTCAATAAATATTTTTTGAAGAATAAGTAAATGGGTGACATTTACTTAGGTCACCCATAAGTGACGTATGAGTATATAAGGTCAAAATGAGTCCACATGTTGATATAGCTGCTTTCAAAATTAATTTGCCTGTATGATCTATTAACTGACATAATGGCAACAATGATCTTATTCATTTTTCTTGTCTCAGATTCAATGTCCTATCTTTAGAGAAAACTTTCCTGACTTCAAAAATTTAAATCAGATCCCTCCTTATTATTCTTATTTAAAGCACCTAATGTTTTTTTTGTTTTTGCTTCACTTACCACAAGTAGTAATTGACGTCTATTGGTGCATTTTCATCTAACGTTGTCTCACCACAGCAGAGGCTATATGTTGTGGCTCATTATTGTACCTTCAATATAGTGCACAGTGTCCAGAACATAGAAGTTGTCCAAGAAAATCTTGTTTAATTAAAAATGTGAATTAAAGAGGAGGTCTCCACTTACTAAATCAGAAACCACTGGGTTATTGCTGTTATCCTGAATGTCAAGCTTTGAATGCATTTGAGCACAATGAAGTTATATTGAGAACAGAGGAACCAACCTGTTATTAAAGTTAACTGTAAGCTAGAGAAGAGATTTGATTCTAAGTGATGGAAAAAAATGCAATCGTTTAACTCATAGAGAAAAGCTGCAAGGTAAAGAGTGGTGACATGTGCAAAGACAGTTCCCTACTGTCTACAGTTATTGCAAGGGTTGCCTCTGAAGAAGCAAATATTGCCACACACATACCCACCCACATGCATATTTTAAAATTTGGCCTTACAGTGTAGTTTAGGATCAGTGTTGATATTTATAATGACTGGAGTAGAAACATTTGAGATCAATACGAAAAAAAAAAAACTTTTTTGTTTTTAAACAGTTAAATCTGTCCCCAAAGAGAATGGACAGTTGTGGTGCTGGAGGATTCTTGAGAGTCCCTTGGACAGCAAGGAGATCAAACCAATCAATCCTAAAGGAAATCAACCCTGAATATTCATTGGAAAGACATGCTGAAGCTGAAGCTCTAGTACTTTGGCCACCTGATGTGAGGAGCCAACTCATTGGAAAAGACCCTGATGCTGGAAAAGATAGAGGGCAGGAGAAGGGGGTAACAGAGGATGAGATGGTTGGATGGCATCACCAACTCAATGGACATGAGTTTGAGTAAACTCCAGGAGATGCTGCAGTCCATGGGGTCCAAAAGAGTTGGACAAGGTTTAGTGACTGAAGAGCAACAGCAAGTCTTCAAATCTTCAGAAAACTTAGTGAGTGCATTAGAGTAAACATAATTAAGAAACGGCACAGTGCTTAGACCTGCAGGAAATGGACAGCTCTAGAGAGTCTGGCTCCTTGTGGCTGCCTTGATCTTGTGAGGGCTGGCCAGATGATCTTTGCCTTTCTCTAACCTCAAAATAATTGTAAAACCTGCAGAAATATCGCCCACAGTTTCTTAGATCCTTGACTATACACATGGCTCTTGAAAGAGCCTGAGTAGAAAATTTGGCCTTTTGTGTTTGAAGTACACACTGTATGTCACTGAAACTGTAGGACTTTATAAATTCATAACAAATGTGTGATGATTTAATAACTTTGCTTTCAAATGGAACATGAGAAATCTAAGCAATTGCCCCAAACTGCCTAACTATTAACCTTGATTTATTGGTAACAAAAGCAATTACATATTCTTAGTAATATAGGCCTTCTGCAGATATAGTATTAATAATGTTAGGACACATTTTTTCTGCACAGCAAAAAGAAGCAAACTATTTTTCAAGCACATCAAAATGTAGGAGCATTTTAAGTAGCAAATAACATTGTTACACATAACTACTATTGAGCATATAGCTTAGACGTGGCATCTTTTTGAAACTCTATAATCCTAGGTTGAACTACTGCTGTTATTTAGTCGCTAAGTTGTGTCTGACTCATTTGAGATCCCGTGGACTGTAGCCCCAGTCTCCTAGGTCCATGGCATTTCCCAGGCAAGAATATTAGAGTGGGCTGCCATTTCCTTCTCCAGGAGATCTTGCCGACCCAGGGATCAAACTCGAGTCTCCTGCATTGGCAGGTGGATTCTTTACCACTAAGTCACCAGGGAAGCCCAGGTTGAACTACTGTAAATTGATCTTTTAGGAGTAGAGTCCTAGTCAGCTGTTTTCTTCACTATATTTATTTATTTTTGTCGCTGGAATATGGGATCTTAGTTTCCCCACCAGGGATCAAATCCATGCCCCCGGCATTGGAAGCGCTGAGTTGTAACCTCTGCACCATCAGCGGAGTCCCTGTTCTCTGTATTTAGATCCTATAATAAGTGTTCAATACCCTGGAAAGTCTTTGTTTTTGGAACTAAGCTGATGAAATGCTTCAGGATTTTACTTTATTTACGCATCACTTATATCCACTTCCCCGCATCACCCCGCACTCCTCCAACCATCTCACCAAGTCCTACTTGAGAAGAGAACAACCGGGCCCCTTTCTCAGTTTATGTTGTTTATAGGTGTTGCACCATGATTTTCTGTATCTTATTTTCTTATAATTACTGAGAATATCATTTTAACATTCACTACCCATCGGATCCATTTGACTAAAGACAATGATCAGACATCAGATACTTGGGAGACACTAGTTTTATTAGGGCACAGAGTATATAAAGGTGCCCTAGATCCAGCATGGATGTTCTTTGCTCAGTTACGATTAATATTGCACAAGCCCTGTTGCCAATTTTTCTTAACTCATTTTTTCCCTTCAAAATTTTTTTTTAATCTTGTTTCTTTCCCACAAATTATGAGGCAAACTGGATGCGCCAAGGCAATCTTCAGTACCAATAAATCAAGGTTTCCCATAAAACTGTACAATTTCTTACTGATGGCACTTGAAGAAGAAAGTTATTAAATCATTACTCATTTAACAGATTTTTTAGGATGCACTACTATTTCTCACTGCATACTCTGGTGCGGTCATAGTATAGAAATCTAGATATTGAGTGGAAAAACCTAGGCAAGATCTTGGTGATTTTCCGGCATTAATACTTAGTCTGCTGTTGCTAATGAGGCTTCCCAGGGGGCTCAGTGGTAAAGAACTTGCCTGCCAATGAGTTCAATCCCTGGGTGGGGAAGATCCCCTGGAAAAGGAAATGGCCACCCATTCCAGCATTCTTGATGGAAAATCCCATGGACACAGGAGCCTGGTGGGCTACTGTCCCTGGGGTCATAAAGAGTTGGATTCGACTTAACAGCTAAGCATGCACACACAGGTTGCTAATGACCAAACAGATGGGCAGGTAACTTTCAAAGAAGCCTGTTTTCCTTGAACTGCAACAACCAGGGTCACATGCCATAAAGGAAGAATGTTCTGGAGGCAGGCAATGCAGGAACAATGCACTTGCTCAGACATCTCTTTGAGTGGGACTCTCATATTCATCTCTGCATTCCCGTGCTGTCTGCTGCAGGTGCTCACTGGTTGGTGAATTTAATCCTGGGTTATTGGAGAAGGGAGAATAGAGACAAACCCACACGGATGAAAAGGGGCGCTCATCTTTTTAGGCTAATGGGCTTATCCTTTCTTTTAATGTGCTAATATAGCTAGAGTAGGGTATCCCTCGAGTGGGATAGCAGAAGGATCTGCAGGTGGTACAGCGTCCTCCCAATGATGCAGGGGTGTTTCAAAGCACTTGAGGTTATGACAATCCTGAAGCATGAAGCTGCAAAGTTTTATTCATAGTCCACAATGCAGAGTCCTCAAAGGGCAGGAAAGTCTGATCCAAGGCTATATTTTTATAAAAATTTGCTCTATCCTAAACTCTAGGGGAACATGTTCTTTTCTGAGGACAGAAGGAAAATCTCTATGAAGCTGACTCTAAGTCTTTAGTTCTGCAAAGCTCCACTTAGTAAACTGAACGGTGACCTACTGAATTGCATGGGTTGAGGGAAGAAGCCAAGAAAGCCGAAATATTTCTCAGCATTGTGTTCATACCATGAGGACGTTTACAGTGATAATGCCACTACAATAGTTTGAACACAAATTGATAAATTTTATATATACTTAATCAGCCACAAAGGTAAGTTGAACCCAAAGTATTAGTCCCTGTATTCTTGCCTGGAGAATTCCATGGACAGAGGAACCTGGAGGGCCGCAGTCCATGGGGTCCCAAAGAGTGGGCCCTAAAACTTTACTGTTAGAAATTCATTTCTTTGTCTGGAGTATTGTCCTCTCTCTCTAATTCCCTTTCTCAAATAGCCTAGATGTAGATTAATATATTAAGTCATTAACACCTTAGTGTGAAAGAGTTTGAAAAATCATGGCTCATAGCAAAGTGGGGAGATGTAAAACTTAAAGCAGTGGTGGGGAATATGAAAAGATTTAAATCAAAGACTAATCTTTTTTTTTTTTTTTTGGCCTGGGGAACCCATCTGTAAGCATAAATTTCACAGATTCTCTTATTCTCAAGCAGAATTCTCCACCTTGTCCTTAGGGGAAAAGGTGCAAAAATTTTTGTTATGGAGGTGGGTATCCTGTGAATTGCAGAAAGTTTAGCAGTATCCCTGCTCTCTAATCATTACATGCCAGTTGCAACCTCAGTTATGACAACAAAAAATGTCTCCAGTCTTTGCCAAAAATGTTCCCAGGGGAGCAAAATTACCCCGACATGAAGATCACTGTCTCGTGTAAATTATAATCTTGGCGATGTTAAGGGTAGAATCAGTACAACTGTTTTCTCCCGTAGATGGCGCACTTGCTCAACAAAGTGTTTCATTAAAAGAGCTGTAGGGAATCTGAAAAGTGGAAAGTGTTGCTTGCTCAAGTTGGGTCCCACTCTTTGCGACCCCATGGGCTGTGGCCTGCCAGGCTCCACTGTCCATGGAATTCTCCAGGCAAGAATACAGGAATTGGTAGCCATTCCCTTCTCCAGGAAGGAGATCTTCCCAACTCAGGAATCAAACCCAGGTCTCCCACATTGCAGGCAGATTCCTTACTGTCTGAGTCACCAGGGAAGCCACAACAGGGAACCTAACCAGAAGAAAAAGTACAGATCACAGGCCACTGAATCAGCTGCAAATTGTCTTTGCTTTTGCCCCTCTTCTGAATCAGCAGGAAATGGACCACATTCCTAATGGTTGCCTTGACCCTCTATGGGCTGGCCAGGAAGGCTGATTTTGACAATGGAAGGTGCTAGCTGTCTGAGCCTCATCCAGAAGGGCTCCCAGGCTAGGCTGGGCAAACACCAAGGTTTATAGAGAGTCACCCAAAGCAGCAGTCACTCATATGCTTTTGATATTGCAAAATTGTTCCTAGTTACTCTGCACATTGTCTTTAAATTGCTTTCATTGTTTTATGTGGTCTGTGGTACGCACCTCATTTCTTTCAGCTTGCAGCCATAATATTTCCAGCAGTTAGCTCATTCAACAGAAGTTCCTTGTATTTTTATCCAAGGAGTCAACATTATGTTAGGGAGAGGAGGCAGAAGGTTGGAATACATTTCCCTGAGGTGAGAGGCAACTAGCCTCATAAAATGTTTTATTACCCAAAGTGAGAATATTGTTTAATCACCAAAGTGATGCAAAGTGGCACAGTGGTAAAGAATTTGCCAGCCCATTCAGAAAAGACAGAGGATGTGGGTTTGATCCCTGGATAGGGAAGATTCCCTGGAGTAAGAAAAAGCAATCCACTCCAGTATTCTTGCCTGAAAAATTCCATGGACAGAGGAGCCTGGAACACTAGAGTCCATAGGGTTGCAAAGAGTTGGACATGACTGATCATGCACCCACGATGCTAACAAAGCCTCAAAACTCCCCTTGACATTTTGCTGAGATTACTTGCGTGTGCTAAATCACTTCTGTCATGTCCAACTCTTTGCAACCCTGTGGATTGTAGCCCACCAGTCTCCTCTATCCATGGGATTGTCCAGGCAAGAATACTGGAGTGGGTTACTATGCCCTCCTCCAGGGGCTCTTTCCTACCTAGGGATTGAACCTGTGTCTCTTACATCACCTCTATTGGCAGGCAGATTATTTACCACTAGAGCCACCTTGGCAGCCCCCACAGGAACTAGTTATGCATTAGACAAATTGCAGTTCTCATTCACCAGCTCAGGGCAAGGTCAGGCTACTGAAAAGTAACAGTGATGCTTCTTCCAAGCGGATGTATGTTGCAGGTTTAATGCTTTTCTTTTCCACCTGTGACATGAGTGGGTTTACAGTTTCAGGATACAATAGACACTGAGAGCTGACATCCTCTTCATTTGTCACTAGCAGCAGACGTTGTCCAAAGTCGGGATCAAGATTCATCGTAGCCAGGAGCTGTTGACTGGGTCTGTTTATTACCAGTAAACTCTTTTTTTTTTTATTGTTAACATATTTTATTTATTTATTTATTTTTATCTTTCTTTTTTTTATTTTATTTTATTTTTAAACTTTAAAATATTGTATTAGTTTTGCCAAATATCGAAATGAATCCGCCACAGGTATACCCGCATTCCCCATCCTGAACCCTCCTCCCTCCTCCCTCCCCTACCCTCCCTCTGGGTCGTCCCAGTGCACCAGCCCCAAGCATCCAGTACCGTGCATCGAACCTGGACTGGCGACTCGTTTCATACATGATATTATACATGTTTCACTGCTATTCTCCCAAATCTTCCCACCCTCTCCCTCTCCCACAGAGTCCATAAGACTGATCTATACATCAGTGTCTCTTTTGCTGTCTCGT
>NW_011495002.1:2475068-2476335 GCF_000754665.1 Bison bison bison | reverse complement strand
GGCTGTACTAGTTTGCATTCCCACCAACAGTGTAAGAGGGTTCCCTTTTCTCCACACCCTCTCCAGCATTTATTGCTTGTAGACTTATGGATCGCAGCCATTCTGACTGGCGTGAAATGGTACCTCATAGTGGTTTTGATTTGCATTTCTCTGATAATGAGTGATGTTGAGCATCTTTTCATGTGTTTGTTAGCCATCTGTATGTCTTCTGTGGAGAAATGTCTATTTAGTTCTTTGGCCCATTTTTTGACTGGGTCATTTATTTTTCTGGAGTTGAGCTGTAGGAGTTGCTTGTATATTTTTTAGATTAGTTGTTTGTCCATTGCTTCATTTGCTATTATTTTCTCCCATTCTGAAGGCTGCCTTTTCACCTTGCTAATAGTTTCCTTTGTTGTGCAGAAGCTTTTAAGTTTAATTAGGTCCCATTTGTTTATTTTTGCTTTTATTTCCAATATTCTGGGAGGTGGGTCATAGAGGATCCTGCTGTGATGTATGTCAGAGAGTGTTTTGCCTATGTTCTCCTCTAGGAGTTTTATAGTTTCTGGTCTTATGTTTAGATCTGTAATCCATTTTGAGTTTGTTTTTGTGTACGGTGTTAGAAAGTGTTCTAGTTTCATTCTTTTACAAGTGGTTGACCAGATTTCCCAGCACCACTTGTTAAAGAGATTGTCTTTAATCCATTGTATATTCTTGCCTCCTTTGTCAAAGATAAGGTGTCCATATGTGTGTGGATTTATCTCTGGGCTTTCTATTTTGTTCCATTGATCAATATTTCTGTCTTTGTGCCAGTACCATACTGCCTTTATAACTGTGGCTTTGTAGTAGAGCCTGAAGTCAGGTAGGTTGATTCCTCCAGTTCCATTCTTCTTTCTCAAGGTAGCTTTGGCTATTCAAGGTTTTTTGTATTTCCATACAAATTGTGAAATTATTTGTTCTAGCTCTGTGAAGAATACCGTTGGTAGCTTGATAGGGATTGCATTGAATCTATAAATTGCTTTGGGTAGTATACTCATTTTCACTATATTGATTCTTCCAATCCACGAACATGGTATATTTCTCCATCTATTAGTGTCCTCTTTGATTTCTTTCACCAGTGTTTTATAGTTTTCTATATATAGGTCTTTAGTTTCTTTAGGTAGATATATTCCTAAGTATTTTATTCTTTCCGTTGCAATGGTGAATAGAATTGTTTCCTTAATTTCTCTTTCAGTTTTCTCATTATTAGTGTATAGGAATGCAAGGGATTTCTGTGTGTTGATTTTATATC
>NW_011495002.1:2452284-2474968 GCF_000754665.1 Bison bison bison | reverse complement strand
GCTTTGTCATATATAGCTTTTATTATGTTGAGGTATGTTCCTTCTATTCCTGCTTTCTGGAGAGTTCTTATCATAAATGGATGTTGAATTTTGTCAAAGGCTTTCTCTGCATCTATTGAGATAATCATATGGTTTTTGTTTTTCAATTTGTTAATGTGGTGTATAACATTGATTGATTTGTGGATATTGAAGAATCCTTGCATCTCTGGGATAAACCCCACTTGGTCATGGTGTATGATCTTTTTAATGTGTTGTTGGATTCTGATTGCTAGAATTTTGTTAAGGATTTTTGCATCTATGTTCATCAGTGATATTGGCCTGTAGTTTTCTTTTTTTGTGGGATCTTTGTCAGGTTTTGGTATTAGGGTGATGGTGGCCTCATAGAATGAGTTTGGAAGTTTACCTTCCTCTGCAATTTTCTGGAAGAGTTTGAGCAGGATAGGTGTTAGGTCTTCTCTAAATTTTTGGTAGAATTCAGCTGTGAAGCCGTCTGGACCTGGGGTTTTTTTTTGCTGGAAGATTTTTGATCACCCTGCTGAATAACCAACAAATCACAGAAGAAATCAAAAAAGAAATCAAAATTTGCATAGAAACTAATGAAAATGAAAACACAACAACTCAAAACCTGTGGGACACTTTAAAAGCAGTCCTAAGAGGAAAGTTCATAGCAATACAGGCATACCTCAAGAAACAAGAAAAAAGTCAAATAAATAACCTAACCCTACACCTAAAGCAACTAGAAAAGGAAGAAATGAAGAACCCCAGGGTTAGTAGAAGGAAAGAAATCTTAAAAATTAGGGCAGAAATAAATGCAAAAGAAACAAAAGAGACCATAGCAAAAATCAACAAAGCCAAAAGCTGGTTCTTTGAAAGGATAAATAAAATTGACAAACCATTAGCCAGACTCATCAAGAAACAAAGGGAGAAAAATCAAATCAATAAAATTAGAAATGAAAATGGAGAGATCACAACAGACAACACAGAAATACAAAGGATCAAAAGAGACAACTATCAACAATTATATGCCAATAAAATGGACAACGTGGAAGAAATGGACAAATTCTTAGAAAACTACAACTTTCCAAAACTGGAGCAGGAAGAAATAGAAAATCTTAACAGACCCATCACAAGCACGGAAATTGAAACAGTAAACTCTTTTGAACAAATTCCATAAGGACGCCTGTTGCTAGATGAACATCCAAGAAGCAGAGATTCAGGCTCACAGGGAACTTTCGTTGGTTTTATTAATTCAACAAGTGCTTTTGAGGATTGACTATGTGCAGATATAAACTTGGGTCTGCTAAAGGCAGTGATGTCACTCCCAGACCCCAACACTAAGCATAGCCCCAACAGGAAGCACAGAAGCCCATCTAGTATGCAATCTTGGCCACGTCTGCTTGTCAACACTCCACAGTCTCCTTTTCAAGAGCCTCTCTGGAGACTTTTTCCCGTTGTCTACTGTAGTAGCAACTCTGTGTGGTGGGATGTTCCACCTTTAATTGGGTGTGAGGAATTCAAGCAAGCAAGTCACAAGTGGTCTGGTCCCATTCAATTGGTTCTCTGTCACGAGTGGTGACAGAAGTGATTAGCTCTGCAAACCAAAGAACCTGATTTAGGCTGAGGGTGCTATTTGGATCTGCATTCTTAAAAATTGCTCTGCATGTTTCTTCTACGTTTTACTGGCCTAGAACTACTGTTTTGATGCAGAGATCCTTAATCCTGGCCGCACGTTATGATCACGGGGGAAAGTTTAAAAAATGCTGCTGCCTGGGCCCCATCCCTGTGATTCTTTCATTAGTTTGAAGGGGTATTTCTTCTTGGAAAATTAATAAAATTTACGTCAGTGGTTCTCCATCTTGGCTGTACATTAAAATCATCTGGAGTAGGGGAAATTTTTTTGTTTCTTGATGTCTGAACCCCATTGCAGACCAATTAAAAATGACTCTGTAAGCTAGAGTGCTGGCATCTATAGTTTTTAGCTCCTCAATGTATTCTAGTGCGTAGATCAATATGGGACCACTGACGCAAATTCTGGGCTTCCCCAGGTGGTGCAGAGGTAAAGAACCCGCCTGCCAATGCAGGAGATGTAGGAGACTTGGGTTCAATCCTTGGGTTGGGAAGGCCCCCTGGAAGAGGAAACAGCAATCCACTACAGTATTCTTGCCTGGAGAATCTCATGGACAGATGGACCATGGTGGGCTACAGGGTTGCAGACAGTCAGACTGAGAGTCTTACAGACCGAGAGTAAGACTGAAGCAACTTAGCATGCACTCACACATACGATGCAAATTCTGTTACTTTCATGTAGAGATACTCTACACCAGCAATCAAAAAGGCAGAAAGGGTCACTAAAAAGAAGGTCAAATTGGGTTGGTTCTTTGTGCATAAGGAATCAAAAGTCAAACATTTCTTCTGGATTCTGGGAGAGAGGGAGTGTGTGTGAACATAGGCAGGACAGGTTTTGTAGAGTTGCATAAACAGGAGTAGAATGTTTGTGATTAGGAAAAAACAAATTCTGCACCACAAACATCTATTAACACCTCCTACATGCCATGGGCTGTCAAGGACCATAAGGTAAGACTGAATCCTTTCTCATGATTTGGAAGCTTACAACCCCAGAAAGAAATATTGTTTCGGCAGACCTCATATACTCAGAGGGAAGCAAGAGAGAGAGAGAAAGAACCTAATTTGAACTCACAGCCCAAAATTTGTCACAGTGGGACCTTGGAGGAATTCAGTACCTTTCTAAGCTTCTATGGCTCAGCTGTCAAAGGTCCCATTCAGATGCGAGATGCTGCTTCCTGTATCCTCCTCTCCAATTGCTTCTCTCCTAAAGAAGCCTGCTGTCTCTGCCCCCTACAATCCACATTCATGCATATCCTGGGGGTCTGATCTATTCCTGAGTCCACCTCTCTCCTCCTCCACAAGACTTGCTCTATTCTATGCCCTGTTGTGTAAGACTCTGGTTCCTTGAAGTCTGCAGTGACAGCTGAGGAGCCATGAAATGCTCTACAGGTGACATAGTAATGGCATATTTTCCCCGGTGGTGGCTCAGATGGTAAAGCATCTGCCTGCAATGTAGGAGACCGGGTTCAATCGCTGGGTCAGGAAGATCCCCTGGAGGAGGAAATGGCAACCCACTGCAATACACTTGCTTGGAAAATTCCATGGATGGAGGAGCCTGGTAGGCTACAGTCCATGGGGTCGCAAAGAGTTGGATACAACTGAGGGACTTCACTTTCACTTTTCAAGGAGGAGTGATTGGGAGCAAAATATCTAAAGTATATTTCCTGAGGGGAGATGGGTGAAAGGTTTTGGAAAAACGTGTTCTTCTCTTGGAAGCCCCTCAACTAACCTCCAAGAGTGAGTTATTGTTCTTCCTGGGATTGGCCTGTGTGAGTGGCCGTTCCACCCACATTCCCTCACCTCAGGAGGCTAGATCCTACCACCAGAAAACAGTGAGTCCTCTCTACATTGCAGGGACTGGTTAATCCAAGAAACTGAATAAGATTAAACCCGCAGAGCATTTTTTTTTTCCTTTGAGAATAGTAACTAATTTCCAAAGAAGTCTTTTCTGGACTGAACTGATCCAAGGTGCTCTGTGAGGGAACTACAATTTTAGGAACAGAAAGTGATATCCTGGTTTTTCTACTTGGGTGGTACAAAAATGCTGCTTAGGTCACTTTGCCCATCAGACCAAGGATCATGTACCACCCTGTTGAGAAAGACTTCCTGTGGTTATTCCAGCAAGAAATAATGACTCCTTTCTCTGATATGTGTATCTACAATTGTTTCTGAAATTATAGAAATTTATTTCCATTTGCAGTGACACATCACCTTTTCCTCACATGGTAGTTATTTGGGTACAAATGCTAATTTTTCCGACTAGACTGTAAACTCCTTAAAGGCAAGATCCCACTGTCCAAACAGTGCTAAGCTCAATGTTGGGACTGTAATATTGACAGATCCATATGGAGGCATGGGTTTATGTTTATATTTTAAAATAACATAAGAAAATAGAAATCCATCATGTATATAATGAAAAACAATTATACAAAAATTAGTTGAATTAGTTTTCATTCATGTGTCATAAAATTTTTAATTAAATTAAATTAAAATTTTTCATTGAGGTATAGTTGATTTGCAATGTTGTGTTAGTTTCAGGTGTACAGCAAAGTAATTCAGTTTTATATATGTGTGTGTATATACACATATGCATAGTTATATGTATGCATCTTCTTTTTCAGATTCTTTTCCCTTATAGGCTATCACAGATTATTGAGCATAGTTTCCTGCGCCATACAGTAGGTCCTTATTAGTTACTTATTTTATATATAATAGAGTATAAATGTTAATCCTATAGTTCAAATGTCATAAAATTTTAAATGACTGGCTCTTGGGGAATCGATAGCAAGACCTTGTACAATATCAAGGAAGCTTCCATGCTCACTGGGGCAAAAATCAAGGTGTTTGCCAGGATGAATTGTTGTCTGGAGGCTGCAGTTTTCGTCTGGAGGTCACTGCCAACCTTATTCCTATTGATGGCAGAATTCAGTTCCCGGGATCACAGGACTGAAGCCACTGTTTCCTTGCTGGCTGTTGACTGAAGACCTGAATATTCATTGGAAGTACTGATGCTGAAGCTGAAACTCCAACACTTTGGCCACCGGATACAAAGAACTGACTCATTGGAAAAGACCCTGATGGTGGGAAAGATTGAGGGCAGGAGGAGAAGGGGACAACAGAGGATGAGATGGTTGGATGGCATCACTGACTGTAAGGACATGAGTTTTAAGAAAGCTCCAGGAGTTGGTGATGGACAGGGAAGCCTGGTGTGCTGCAGTCCATGGGGTTCCAAAGAATCAGACACAACTGAGCAACTGAACTGAACTGAACAGACTGAAGACCATGCTGAGCTCTTAAAGGCCACCACATTTCTTTCCAAGTGGCCTCTTCCATTTTCGAGCTAACAATAGTATATCAAATCCTTCTTATGCTTCAAATCACTGACTTCATTTTCTGTGGCCTCTAGACTCAGATTTGAAGAGCTCCTGTGATTAGGAAGGGTCCACCTGGATACTTCCTATTTGTAAATTCAATTGTGCTGTGTAAGATGACCTAACCCTGGAAATGAGATTCGTCACACTCACAAATCCTGGTGATCATACAGGGTGCACACACCAGCAGTTGGGAAATTTAGGAGCCATCTTAGATTTCTGCCTACCACAGTACTGTCAAGAAGCTTGGCTGAGAATAGAAAACTACTGGGAAGAATAATCTAGAAGGAAGTGGGATTAAATGATTCTTTCTAAAATCATGGTCAAGAGCAAGCCTTGAGCCTATTTGTATGCTGAGAAGACAGAAAGGATACAGAAAAGGGATTAAACATCCAAGAAGGTGAGAATAACTGCAAAGGGACTTGAGGAGATGGGTTCCTGAATGCAAGATTAAAGGGAGAATGCCCTTCTGCTCAGAGGATGGAAAGAGACTGTGAAGGTAGATGCTGATATATGTGCAAGGGCAGCAGTTTGATGGAATGCTTTCAGATCGCCTCAATACATTCCCTAAGAAGTAGGAAGACAAGGAAAGCAGAGGGAGTAACAGGGTAGATAGAACTGCGGGATGCTGAGAGAGTGGATATTAGAAGTGCAACTTGAGATGGTTGACCCAGGGCATCCACAAGTGGTAGAGGGTTAATAATAAATCCATCCAATAAGCACAGAGCAGGCTTCCCTGGTGGCTCAGACAGTAAAGAATCTGTCTGCAATGCAGGAGACCCCAGTTCAACCCCTGGGTCAGGAAGATCCCCTGAAGAACTTGCCAACAAACATTCATATAGTCAAAGCTATGGTTTTCCAGTAGTCATATACGATATGAAAGTTGAACCATAAAGAAAGCTGAGCACCAAACAATTGATGCTTCTGAACTTCGGTGCTGGAGAAGACTCTTGAGAGTCCCTTGGACTGCAAGGAGATCCAACCAGTCAATCCTCAAGGAAATCAATGCTGAATATTCATTGGAAGGACTGATGCTGAAGCTGAGCTTCAATACTTTGGCCACTCAATTCGAAGAGCTGACTTGTTGGAAAAGACCCTGATGCTGAGAAACATTAAGGGAAGGAGGAGAAGGAGGATATAGAGAATGAGATGGTTGGACAGCATCATCAATTCAATGGACATGAGTTTGAGCAAACTCCAGGAGATGATGGATGGAGGATCTGGGCATGCTGCAGTCCATAGGGTTGCAAAGAGTTGGACATGAGTCGGACATGATTGAATGACCGAACAACAGCAAAGCAGGAAGGATGCTGGAGCTGCCTCTTACCTGCTCATGAGTCCCACCATGTGCATTTGTCCCCAGCACTGAGTTCAATGACATTATATTAGCATCTTGAAGTGGCCATAGTGGGGACACTTATACCTTGGAAATGGGCAAACATCAAGATTAGCGCTTTTTAAACAGACAGCTAGCTGTTAAATATTTACCAGCTCACCAGTCCTACAGGAACCACCCTTTGAGTTTCAAAGACATCAGCCTACATCAAATTGCTTCTGTTCATAAGCTCCTAATTCCACAAAGAGGTCATAGGAGCATCTGGATAAATGACAAAATGAGCATAGTTTACAAAATGGTGCCTGAGGTGGCTATGATATTTAGCTTTCATACCAATTTAATGTACATCAATAATGAGGAGGAGGTACTGCTAAAGGAGGCTTAAAATAGCAACTTATAAATCTCTTCTCTCGACAGAATGGGTTTCCACTTTGCATATCGAAATATGAGAGTCAATTGAGATTTGTGATACTAGGAGTATTTTAGATATTGAAATGAATATGGGCAGATAATAGAAAAAATTCCTTCCTCTTTTCCTTCCTTCTTTTATCCTACCTTTCCTTTCCTTTCTTCTTCCTTTTTTTAAAACAACATTTGAGTTTTTAAGAGAACCATGTTATTGGAACTTGTCTAAGAAAGTCAGGAAAAGGCTAATGAAGAAGATTGAAATAGAGAAGGATGAACAGAAAGAGAAAAAAAGATAAGCAAAAAGGTACAAAGGAACTATCAGACATACAGTAGCCAAAGAAATACTTTCAGTGAGAAAGCTAATTAAACTCTATATTTTTAAAAATAATTTCTAAGTAATTAATGGTCTTTTTAAAATCGGTAAGGTGAATACAGTTTTGATTCTTTAGTTGAGACGTTACCTTCTCTCAGAGCCTTCAAATATGCATGAGGCAATCTGCAGTTTGAGCTACTTGTGTTTCAGGAAAAGCCATTGAAGTGTTCTCTCAACGAGCAGCAAGACACTATTGCTACCCTACCAGCTCTTCTGTAATTCACAATATTATCTACTTTTAAGCAGCCCTCTAAGGGGAGAATGTTGAGTCCAGGCGGAGCCAAAGCAGGCAAATTGTTGCAGAATTTTGACTTATGTACCTTATTTTAGCCCAGGGTTATTTGTGATGAAATAAGGCACTGGAAAATGATGACAATAAGAAAAAATTGGAATTATCATTAACACTTAAATGATTCAAAAGACTCAGGGTCTTTCTTCTCCTTTTACCTAAGATCCTTTAGTGGTTCTCGGAGTCTTGCTGGAGAGGTCAACATGAAAAAACTTTTGTAATGCTAGAAGGATGGATTTTATGTTTTTATAAGTCTTCTTTATAGGACCACCCTAAATGTTTGTCTTAGGTCCATGTCACCCAGGAAAGCAAGATGAAAGGAAGAGGCTAAATGGCAGAGAGGAAGCTAAGTCTTGATCTTCCGGTATGTCAAGGTAATTGGTCTTGGCCTTTCTTGCTCATGGGACTTTGGGACAGTAACTCAGAAGCAACATGAAGAATAAATTTGGATTCTGGACAGTTGCTTAATACTATCTTGTTGATGAACTATCTTTCTTGAGCTGCTTCATCAAAGGCTGCACCAGTGTTCTCAAAGGTCGCCATGATTTATCACAGCTCAACAAACGTATCTACTGGTATATTCCAATCCTTTATAAATTAAAGTTCAGGATTCTAGATAAATTAAAATAAAAGAAGAGTGAGTCTTCTGTAAGGCCGTGGCTCTAACAACTGGATCTCCATGAGCAACTTATCATGCCAGCCTTATTGACATATTGAAGAAATTCACACATCCTCAAGAAGGTATTCTGCAATTCACTGATTTCCTCAATTTGCTTTTCAAAAAAATCTAAGTGACTCTCTGGGCCAGAAAATTATTTAACTTCTGACATTTTAAGGTATGGAACATATTGAATTTAAAATTAAGTCTGAGTAAACATTAATATATGATATCAAAAGTTCCAAATCAAAACGATTTTAAGACAAGTATGTATGTAAATACAAACATGTAACATAAATGTGAAACATTTGCTTTATCTAAATAAATGTTTAAAAATGGGAATAAAGTAAAGCACACTAGTTTTAAAGTCATTTAACAACTATAAAGAAGAGAATAAAGGCAGGCTGCCACATAATATTGAGCAGAGTTCTCTGTGCTCTACAGTAGGACCTTGATTGTTATCCATTTTAAACATAGTGGTAAGTACATGTAGATCCCTGAGTGGGAGGGAATTTGGGGGGAGAATTGCTGTTGTTGTTCAGTTGCTAAATTGTGTTTGACTCTTTGTGACCCCATATATTGCAGCACGCCAGGCTTCACTGTCCTTCACCATCTCCAGGAGTTTGCTCAAACTCAAGTCCATTGAGTAGGTGATGCCATCCCACCATCTCATCCTCTGTCTTCTCCTCTCACCTTCAATCTTTGCCCACATCATGGTCTTTTCCAATGACTCAGCTCTTTACATCAGGTGGCCAAAGTATTAGCATTGTCAGGCAAATTCTTTACCACTAGTGCTACCTGGGAAGCCCTTCGGGGAGAATAGATACATGTATTAATATATATATAAGACTGAGTCACTTTGCTGTCCACTGAAAATTGTTACAACATTGTTAATCAGGTATGTTCCAATATAGAATAAAAAGTCAAAAAAGAAGATAATAAAAATCATTTGTAATTCTGCTACCTAGAGGTGATTATCATTGAAGTATTTTTAAGGCATTTTGTACAAGTCAGTTGTTACAGTAATAATACTCCTTAACAAAACAGACTACAACAGACATTTATTTTCTCTTCATCATGAAGGTATAGATTAATAATTTGGCTGGAATTTCTCTTCCTAGGCTCAGCTGGTTTCACCTGCCTTGGCTCTAGAAAGGAGGTAAGTTCAGATCTCATTCTGGGTTGGGTGAATGCCCAGTGTCTCTTCCTCTCTCTGTAGTGGGCAGAAGCAGAGAGGTGAGTTCAACCATGCAAGCTTATTTAAATTGTCTGCTCACATCACACCTTGCAGGAGTTCACTAAACTAAAGCTACTTACATGACCAGTCAGAGTCAGTGGGGCAGGTGACTCTCCTGCCAGAACACACTCCCAGGTGGGGGAACTAGAGTAAGGCAATGGAGGAAGAAATGGTAAGCAAATCATATAATTACACACGTATATATGCTGCTGCTGCTGCGAAGTCGCTTCAGTCGTGTCCGACTCTGTGCGACCCCATAGACGGCAGCCCACCAGGCTCCCCCTTCCCTGGGATTCTCCAGGCAAGAACGCTGGAGTGGGTTGCCATTTCCTTCTCCAATGCATGAAAGTGAAAAGTGAAAGTGAAGTCGCTCAGTCGTGTCCGACTCCCAGCAACCCCATGGACTGCAGCCCACCAGGCTCCTCTGTCCATGGGATTTTCCAGGCAAGAGTACTGGAGTGGGGTGCCATTGCCTTCTCCAACACATATATATACACATAGTTATATATGTATATGCACATATGTTTATATGTATAACATATGTTTATATATGTAAACATGTATATATAGGTGAGGCTTCCCAGGTGGTGCTAATGGTAAAGAATCCACCTGCCAATGATTTCCCTTACACATTTTTCCTATTGTAATCTTTGTCACTTGCTTATTGGTTTGCAGAAACTCAATGCATTGTATCATCATATTGCCAATATTTTTCTTAGTTTGTGTTTTACCTATTCATTTTGTCTTTTTGACATTGATATTATAAATTTTCATATATAAAAATGAATCGAGAAAAAAAACAATTTTTTTTAGATGAATGAGCTTTGCTTTGCAATTTCTTCTTTTGCTTTAAGTTTAGAAAGTATTTACTTTTCTAAGACTGGTACTATTTACTAATTTTTGCTTTTTTTAAAAAAAATGGTTTAATCCTTTATATTGATATTTTGCTTTTTGACCATTATGAATTTATTTTATTCAGTCTGTGGTCTGAGATGAGGAGGTAAATTCTGTCCCTTCTAAAAAATTAGTTAGCACAATACAGAGAATAAAGTGAAGTCGCCCGGTTATGTCTTAGCCTTTGCGACCCCATGGACTGTAGCCTACCAGGCTCCTCTGTCCATGGAATTTACCAGGCTAGAGTACTGGAGTGGGTTGCCATTTCCTTTTCCAGGGGATCTTCCCTATCCAGGGATCGAACCCAGGTCTCATATATTGCAGGAAGACACTTTACCTTCTGAGCCACCAGGAAGACTATATAGAGAATAACCTTTTACTAATGAAAAAAATTAAACATATAAGTAATGTACTAAGAGTACCTAAGTATGTATACAGTATTAAGATACTACATAAAGTCTAAATTAAAAACATTATTACCAAAACAAAAATCCTCTAATAATTTAGGGGAAGAATGGCTGACAGACCTGTTAAAGGTAGAAAAAACATTAATTCGATGTCTCTGTTACTTCATTATCTTATTTATGACACAAAATAATATATGTATAATTGAGAAAACATTTTTAACTATCAGCTGGATAAAGTTGACAACTGTTTATTTGAATTTTTTAAAAAAATCGTACTCTTTCTTTGAAAAATAGCCTTGGTATAGTAGAGGAAGAGATAAATAAACATGGAGCTCACAATTAGGAAACCCACATTCGAGTTCTCTTTGGACGCTGTGTGATTTTGATCAAGTTAACCTTTTTTATCATCAGTGTACTTATCTAAATTGAGAAGGCAACAATGCCACCAGGGTATAAGCTGAAGAAAAATAATAAGGACAGAATAAAGACATAATAATAAGGACATAAATATTTTTCAGTTCAGTTGAGTTGCTCAGTTGTGTCTGACTTTTTGTGAATCGCAGCACGCCAGGCCTCCCTGTCCATCACCAACTCCCGGAGTCTACCCAAACTCATGTCCCTTCTGTCGTCCCCTTTTCCTCCTGCCATCAATCTTTCCCAGCATCAGGGTCTTTTCCAATGAGTCAACTCTTCACATGAGGTGGCCAAAGTATTGGAGTTTCAGCTTCAACATCAGTCCTTCCAATGAACACCCAGGACTGATCTCCTTTAGGATGGATTGGTTGGATCTTCTTGCAGTCCAAGGGACTCTCAAGAGTCTTCTCCAACACCACAGTTCAAAAGCATCAATTCTTCAGCACTCTACTTTCTTCACTGTCCAACTCTCACATCCATACATGACCACTGGAGAAACCATAGCCTTGACAAGATGGGCCTTTGTTGGCCAAGTAATGTCTCTACTTTTAAATATATGCTGTCTAGGTTGGTCATAACTTTCCTTCCAAGGAGTAAGCATCTTTTAATTTCCTGGCTGCAATCACCATCTTCAGTGATTTTGGAGCCCCAAAAAGTAAAGTCTGACACTGTTTTCTTTTTTTTAAATTTTATTTTATTTTTAAACTTTACAATATTGTATTAGTTTTGCCCAACATAGAAATGAATCCGCCACAGGTATACCCGTGCTCCCCATCCTGAACCCTCCACCCTCCTCCCTCCCCATACCCTCCCTCTGGGCTGTCCCAGAGCACCAGCCCCACTGTTTTCTGAATCTTGAGCTTTAAGACAACTTTTTCACTCTTCTCCTTAACTTTAACATTTACCAACTGACCATTGCATTGCTAAATGTTTCACATGAATTTCTTAATTTTGTCCTCGTGTTATCCTTACAAAAATATTCAGTGGTACAAACAATATCCTATTTCACAGATTGGGTATCTGAGAAATTAAGTCCCTTGCCACATTCCCAGAACTTGGTAGTGGATAAGGATGCAAAAGATTGTTCTAATAAACAAAGCAGAGCATTGTAAAAACAACAGAGGTTACTATGCAAGCATAAGTTTCCTTTGAGAGTTTCCACTTGGAAGTCCTCTTTCCCTTGATGTCTTCTTTACTTCATGATGGTTTTAGTCCATTTCATGCAGATGGCTCTGAGCCATAGAAAGCAGGAGAAGAGTCTGAGCTTCATTGTTCATTTTTGGGTTCCTCATCATTGGTAAACTTGTACAATCTCTTCCTGCATCTGTTTCTTTCCTTTATTCTTTTATACTGAAGACTCAGAACAGTTTCTCCCCTCTATACCCTTAGTGGATTGTTTCCTGATTTCATTTATGATTTAAGAAACTATGCTTTCCCTAAGTAAACTCTGAAATTTCTAAGGAAAACCAACTTTTTCACAGTTATCACCAAAAAGATAATAGCCCCCAAGAGCACCCATCTCTTGCACACGCTTGTTCCTGGGAACAGGTATTTAGCAGGTCATTTCAAGTTCCAGCTACAGCTTTGTCATAGACTCTAAAACAAAGACCAGCAGCATAACAGATGATTTCTCCTAAACCAAACCATGAAAAGTGAAAGTGTTAGTCGCTCAGTGGTGTTTGACTCTTTGTGACCCCATGGACTGTAGCTCTCCAGGCTCCTCCATCCGTGGGATTCTCCAGGCAAGACTATTGGAGTGGGTAACCATTCCCTTCTCCATGAGATCTTCCTGACCCAGGGATCAAACCCAGATCTGCTGCATTGCAGGCAAGTTCTTTACCATTTGAGCCACAGGGAAGCCCCAACCAAACCAGGACTGTCCACATTTTGAAAAAAAAAATTCATAAAATTTTTCATTAGTGTAAATAACACATTTACTTGAGTTTAGCAAGTTTTTAATTTTTTACTTGAAGTTCTCATGAGGCTGAAATTCCACAAGGTAAGTGCGGGAGGTGGGAGGAAGATCAGCTTTAATCTAATTGGTAATCAACTTCTCAGTTTACAAGGAAGGTGTAACCTGTAGTCACAGATGACTCAGAGACTCAGCTTCTGCCAAAGCCGGGTATCAGTCTGAGAGGTTTGGCTTGTATCCCAGGGACAAGATGAAATTTGTTCCTGAGCTATTTCCTTTTTTCTGTTCCAAACTATTTAATAATCTCTCTTTCTAGTTCCTTGTTGTAAGAGTTAGATGTATCATTCTTAAGACAGTCCCAGGCTGCAGCGGACATACTTACTGGGTGTCATATAAGAACTGGGTGTCATCTTTACTGAGGATCTGCCACATTCCTCATTTGATTCTCAAACATTTGTGAACATCAACATTCAGACAGGTTGCAGAGATGCCTGTCTTCAGTAAAGATGAAGCTGGACCAGAACTCTGGCAATCTGACTCCAGGTTCTACGCCCTTCCCACACCACCAGCTTCCTTAGACAGTATCTCTCAGCTCTCTGCTTTATAAAGTGAGGGTATCAGCTATACTATTTTTTCATCCTTCTCTCGTCCCTCTTCTACCTTCCCATTTCTCTCAGCTGCACTTACCATGCTCAAGATTGATAAGGCTTACATTCTGTTCTGTAACCATTGATAAGCATTCCATGATTAATTCAAAGGTTGCATCTGAAAATTAAAAATAGATATTTATATTATTTGATGACATTAATATTGCTTATGGTATCATTGTGTATTAGTATTGCAGTTGTAATACTACTATCTTCCAGTTAATGAAGGAAGCATGTCAAAATAGATTCTGTTTCTTATTCTTTACAATTGCTAATTATGCATTTGAGTCAACTTTATATATGATTCATTTCTTTCTTATACAAGGTTTTGGTTTTTAAATTTTCCCAGAGTTCTGGTTGCCTTTCTTTCTTTGCAGAGTGAAAAATATATACCCTCCTTACTATGGTCCTAATATGTCATAACTCTCCACTAAATACTCATTAATTTTTTTTTAAACTTACTGGCTTTATATTCCAATTTGTATTTGTTCTACAATTATCTTCCTCCCTGGAGCTTTTCATTATCTTGCATTTATGTGCTTTAACCTGAACCGATAGCTCTGCAGCAGACAGGCTATTATTCACTACTTTTCTGGGTTAGATTAATATTTTCATCCATGCTGACTTCTTCCTTAGTTTAATACTCTTTTGCTTGAGTACATTCTGACCCAGCTTCTAAGAAAAATTCCATGGGAAAGAAACTCTGAATTCATTTTTTTCAGTAGTCGTGTATGGATGTGAGAGTTGGACCATAAAGAAGACTAAGAACTGAAGAACTTATGCTTTCAAATTGTGGTGCTGGAGAAGACTCTTGAGAGTCCCTTGGACAGCAAGGAGATCAAACCAGTCAATCCCAAAGGAAATCAACCTTGAGTATTCATGGGAAAGCCATTGCTGAAGCTGAAGCTCCAATTCTTTGGCCACCTGATGCGAAGAGCCGACTCATTGGAAAAGACCCTGATGCTGGAAAAGATTGAAGGCAGGAGGAGAAGACGACAGCACCCGAGGACAAGATAGGTAGCATCACTGACTCAGTGGACATGAGCCGGAGCAAACTTCAGGAACAGTGAAGCACAGCGTAGACTGGCATGCTGCATGCAGTCCCTGAGGTTGGAAAGAGTTGGACATGACTTAGAGGTTGAACAACAATAATGGAAATTTTTTTAGATTTGTCCTTTAGTTACTTGAATATCCATGGGTCAGAATTTTGTATCCTGACCCTTCTCTTTCTTGTTCCAGATTTCCCCCAAACGTCTGGTTATTTTGGTTGCCTCACAATAAGAATAAGGTTGGGAGCTGGGCACATAGCTGGGGAATTTCAATCAGCAGGCTATTCTAAATATAGAAAACTATCCTGGCAGTCCACCGCCTATTGCTCCAGCTCCTGGATCTAGCACACCATTCTTATACACACACACCTGGAGTTCATTCTCTTTTCCTGTATTTGGCATTTATTTCAGACCAGGGCCAGATGTAGGCAGGATTGGAGAATGAAGAAAGAATAGATTTAGGAAACCTAATACTAATATATTTGAGAAATGCTATATTTGATTTCACTTTCAGAACATAGATTGGTATCCTCCTGGATCTTGGGATCTCTTTTGATCAAACTCTTTCAGAGCTAAATTAGAAGTAATTTGACTTAGGATATCAGCAGCAAATTGGAAAAAAAAAAAAAACGTAATAACATTTCCATCCCCCAGTGAAGGCATTTAGGATGACAGCCAGATTCTGAAAGTGCTTGAGCCCCACTTGAAATTAATTTTGGTATAAATTATAGGGTAGCTAATGTAGAGCACCTCTCATCTACTTAATTTCTACATATCAGCACTCAATATAATTTTTAGAAAAACACTTAAAAATGTAGTATCGATAGAAAAGCAAACGTAGCAGAATTAGATTAACTCTTTTTTGCAAGTAAAAATTAAGGCTTTTCTATTTAAAAAAGAAACATCACATTTTGAAATTACTTATGAAATTTAATCTGACCATTTATTTACTGTGTTCAGTTGCAGAATGATTATGAATAAGAGGGACTTCCCTGATGGCTCAGACAGTAAAGAATCTGCCTGCAATGAAGGAGATCTAGCTTCAATCCCTGGGTCAGGAAGATCCTTTGGAGAAGGAAATGTCAACCCACTCCAGGGTTCTTGCCTAGAGAATTCCATGGACAGAGGAGCCTGGTGGGCTATAGTCCATGGGGTCACAAAGAGTCGGACACAACTGAGTGACTAATACTTTAAGAATAAGAAGGTAAAAACTGGGTTGATTCATGATGGTAAAGAATAAAATCTTTGTGTGCTCTTTTTTGTCTACTTAAAGTGTCTCATGGGCTTCTCAGGTGGCTTAGTGGTAAAGAACCTGCCTGCCAATACAGAAGACACAGGAAACATGGGTTCGATTCCTTGGTTGAGAAGATCCCTTGGAGGAAGAAATGGCAACCCATTCCAGTATTCTTGCCTGGATAATCCCATGGACAGAGAAGCCTAGCAGGCCACAGTCCATGGGGTTGCAGTGAGTCAGATACAACTGAGTACGCATGCATGCAAAGTATCTCATAAAAAGATATTCTGACAACATCATTCTGAATGGACTTCTAAGCTTTTTGCCAGAGATAGGAAAACATTTTCTATCAAGAGCCAATAACCTCACACATGCTAAATCAATTTAAGGTTTACATGGAAGAACAATCACCTTAACACAGCTTTAGCTTTTTATTTTGAAAGAGAGAAACTTTTTAAAAGCTTAAGTAGAGAAGCTATAAAACTTGATAATATGAGTTACTTAAAAATATACTTCACTTTTGTACTATGCCTTAACATAATGCAGAAGGCTCAGGGAGAGGAAAGGGAAGAGGAAAAAACAGAGCAGATGGGAGGAGGAGACTGAGAACAACAGATTTAGAGACAGTGAGAGTAGAGAACAAGTCAATAGGTGATGAAGTGTGGAAGTACTTTGGTTACTTGATGCTGCCTCTTTGGGCTGAGAGTGTATTAGCAACACTTTCTGAAGCTTTAATTTATTAGCATCTATTCACACATGCTTATTTATTCTTTATTCCTAAATGCAGTGAATATTCACAGTAGCCCACTAAGGGTGGGGGATGCTATTTTTTAGGTTTGCATTATGATAAATAGGGAAATTTTATTAAAGATCCCGTGCTGGGCTTCCCAAGTGGGAGAGTGGTGAAGAATCCTCCTGCCAGTGTAGGAGACACAAGAGATGTGGATTTGATCCCTGGGCTGGGAAGTTCCCCTGGAGAAGGAAATGGCAACCCACTCCAGTATTCTTGTCTGGGAAATCCCATGGAAAAAGGAGCCTGGTGGGCTACAGCCTGCGTCCATGCATATTAAGTTGCTTCAGTTGTGTCCAACTCTTTGTGACCCCATGGACTGTAGCCCACCAGGCTCCTCTGTCCATGGGGGTTCTCCAGGCAGTCTATAGGGTTGCAAAGAATTGGACATGATTGAACGCACACAAATCCATACACATACATACACACACACACACTAGACTCTTACTTTTTTTTTTTTTTAAACTGAACTACAGACTTAACTGGATTTCATCAGTCTCCTCACTCATGTTCTTTGCTGGCTCATAACTTAATCCAGGATTCCACGCTGCATTTAGTAATCATGTGTCCACATTTTCATAGTCTGTGAGAGTTCCCCTCTCTGTGTCTTCCAGGATCTTGCACTTGTGAAGCATATGGGACATATATTTTGCAGAATATCCCACAATTTGGATTAATCTAGTGTCTTTTCATAAACGGATTAAGTTTGGGAATTTTTTTACAAGAGTAGAGCAAAGAAGATGCACTCTTCTTAGTGTATTGTACCAGGCAGTAAATGATGAAAATATGTCTTCTTATCGCTGCTGCTAAGCTTGGTCACTGGCTAAGGTGTTGTCTGCCAGGTTTCTGTATTTTATAATGACTGTTTTTCCTTCTGTAACTATTGAAGATTTTAGGGGAGATAATTTGAGACTAAGAAAATAATGGTTTTTGGACAAGCTTTTGCCCATTAATTTTAACAATTGTTCTCAGATCTTGCCTTCAACAGTGTTTACTCTGGTGTATTTCTTCTAGTCTCATTACCTCTTCTGTATTTGTTACTTGGAAGAGCTATACTCTCTCATTTATTGATTCAGCTATTTATCTCTGTTATTCTGGACTCATGGATGTTTAGTGTATTCTACTGACTATAATTCAATGCATCATTATTTACTTTGTTACTCAACGTCTTCCACTTTTAGATACTGGAAGCTCTTTTAGGTTGGCTCTTGTGACCTTTTGACAGGCTCCAATCATTTTTTGAGCACTTCCTTACTTCTGGACCAAAAGATGCTTCAAACTCATCTTATATTTTCCCTTCCTCACCCTCAAAATAAGCTACTTCTACAAAAAGTTCTGGCTTTCACTACTTAAAAACAGCATTTAGAGACAAAGATCTATGCTGCAGGTGACTTCGTTATTACTGGGATGTCACTGATTCTAGACTCCATCAGTGGTTCATGCCTTTACCAATACCATGCTGTATTGGTTAATGTGGCTTAATAATAAGCCTTGACGTTGTGTAGTGTGAGGGTTATAACTTTGTTCATTTTCAAATTCGTTTTGGTTATTAGTTCCTTCTTCACATGTAAATATTAGAATCAGAAGTATTGTTATCTACAAAACAACTTGATAAGATTTTTATTTGGTTTGCACAGATTAGATTAGAGTGGTTTGACAACAATATGGAGTCTTCCAGATCCTTATCTTTTAAACCTCTGATTTCTATACAAGATTCAGCCCAATGTATGGAAACCTATTTAAGGACACTCAGGAACTGAGTCTCCATACTAAAAACAGACCATAATGTTAGGCAATCAAAAAGTTGGGTAGGAAACAGTTCACAAAGTAATTTTTAATTTGATTTTGTCTCTCCCAAGTCAATAATGAATATAATAAAGGAAAGAAGAAAAAGATTTCCATATGGTAGCAGAGTAAGGGAACTGATAGCAGAATTTATCTATTTGCTTCTAAAGCTCTTGATAACATCCACACCAGATGTCCTGCCAAGTCTGAAATACTGTAAAAACATTCTTCATTTACGGAAACATAATGTTTCTTTTTTGCTTTGTAAACATTGCAAGTATGCCTCCTGTTTCTTTTCTTTTTCATATCCACCCCCACATATTTTTTTGGATGGAAAAAACCTAAGATAAGAAAACAAATGACTAAAATTATTTTTCCATCATAAATTCATTACTTGTGGAAGTACCTTGGATTTTATGTATCATAGGGACTTTGGAATAATCATTCCCAGTGCATACACTGTGGTTTAGAGACCAAGGAAGACTAGCATATGACCTTTTAAAACCTGTTCTTGCTTTTGAGATTTTAAAAAATTAATGTGTTCACCAACATCTTTTAACTTCATCTCATACACAAGTTCGAATGATGCTTGGTGGGGAGAATATAAGTAGGTCCCTTTGGTGGTTTAGAAAATAGTCATATAAGGGCATAGGTGACTCAGAAAATTTTAACTCTTAAACATTACTAAGGGATAAACTAATATATTCACTTCTAGAAGTCCATATTCCCCATGATGGCTTTGTAGAAAAGTTTCTGATGAAGTAAATTATATTGTGGTGTGGTAGATATGTCCTGATTTTAGCTGCTAGACAGTTTGGTCTAGAAAAAATATATATTATAACATCTATTCAATTTAATACATTTATATACTTATGTATGTTACATACACATGTTATATACATCTGTTATATAATATTTACATATGTATTGCTAATTGCTAATTGCTAAGTCACTTCAGTCGTGTCCGACTCTGTGTGACCCCATAGACTGCAGCCCACCAGGCTTCCCCATCCCTGGGATTCTCCAGGCAAGAACACTGGAGTGGGTTGCCATTTCCTTCTCCCATGCATGAAAGTGAAAAGTTAAAGTGAAGTCGCTCAGTCGTGTCTGACCCTCAGCGACCCCATGGACTGCAGCCTTCTAGGCTCCTCCATCCATGGGATTTTCCAGGCAAGAATACTGGAGTGGGGTGCCATTGCCTTCTCTGTTACATATGTGTATATGTATTAAATTGAATATATATGTATATATATATCTATTAAATTGAAGTATAGCTTATTTACAATATTGTGTTACTTTCTGGTATATAGCAAAGTGATCCATATATATTCTTTCTTAGATTCTTTCCTGTTATAGTTTATTACAAGATACTGAATGTAGTTCCCTGTACAATACAGAAGGACCTTGTTAATACTCTATTTTATATATAGTAGTTTGTATCTGCTAATAATAAACACCTTAATTTATTCCCATCCCTTCCTTTTTGGTAACCAAAAGTTTGATTTCTATGTCTGTGCCATTTTCTGTTTAATAAATAAGCTCCTTTGTGTCATTTTTTAAGATTCTACGGTAATTGATATCATATGATATTTTTCTTTGTCTGACCTACTTCATTTAGTATAACATCTAGGTCCATTCATGTTGTTGCAAATGGCATTATTTCATCCTTTTTGATGGCCGAGTAGTATTCCACTGTGTACATACATATACCACATCTTTATCTATTCATCTGTCATTGAAACTCTAGGTTGCTTCTATGTATTGGCTATTGTAAATAGTGCAGCTATGAATATTGAAGTGTATGTATCTTTTCAAAGTAGAATTTTCTTTGGATATATGCTTAGGAGTGGAGTTGACAGTTTCTCTTGCTTTGTTAGTTCTCCTCCCCTAGAATTTGCTAGGTTTTGTTTCTCTCCTATTAAACAGTTGTTTTAGACTGCCACTGTCCTGAGGATAGTCATGAGGTAGAAACTTAAGGTCGTTCAGGTGTTCTCAGGATCTATGCCTTTTCCTGCATATGCCCAGTGACTGTCTAATTTCTCCTATATATTGCTTTTGAATGTTCTTGTCTTTAATGTCTGGTTCCCAAAGGTGGAACAGAGAAATATGAAGAGTAGGGTAAAGATTTTGGTCCCTTAACTCCCTCAGAAGACATTTTAATTGCAGGGGGAGGTCTTGCAGCAATGGCTGCCCTCCGTTTTTCTGCACATATATGATTAGAACTGGGAATCAGGAATCAGACACAGATCCCTGATATTTAGAGGACAGAGTCATCCTCACCCACCCTGCCTTCTGCAAGATGTGTACGAATTTGATTCAGAAATACATGGGAAGTGCAGGATGGGCTGGTTGTGCAAAGCTAAGAGTTGAAATTGATTGAAATTAATCA
Organism: Bison bison bison; assembly: GCF_000754665.1. Lineage (NCBI taxonomy): Eukaryota > Metazoa > Chordata > Mammalia > Artiodactyla > Bovidae > Bison > Bison bison. Next base: position 2,454,149 of record NW_011495002.1, on the reverse strand, counting down.
CAGTGTATCATCTAAGACTTTCTCTTTAAATTGCAAAACTTCAATAGCTCCCCAGTTCCAAAGTATTTATATCAGGAGTCTCTGCCAGTGAAATTTATTTCTAGGTGGGGACTCAGGTTGCTGGTACTTCCTACTCTATCTTCCTAGAATTCTTTGGCTTATAGTTTTTGATACAAGGATAGTATTTTTTTAACTGAGATATATATATCAGTTTATATCAATATATATAACTTTATATATTATTAACATTTAGCGCTTAAGGTGTATAGATCTACACATTTTCACAAATGCATACAGTCACGAACCACTGCCATTGGAACATAACAATCCTATCATTTCCAAAAGGTTTATTTTGTAATCAATTCCTGCCTCAACTGCTGCTCATAGATTGGGAAAAGGTATTTACAAAGCATAGATCTGATAATGTCTTGTGTCTGAAATATAAGAACTTTCAAAATTCAAAAGTAAATTTAAAATATCAATAAAAATGGTAAAAAGGTTTAACAAATATTTCACCAAAGAATATATATGAATGGCAAACAAGTGTGCTGTCATTTGTCATTAGAGTAATACAGATTAAAATCATAATGAGAAAACACTACGGCTATACACATGTTGAATTAGCTAAAACAGATGGACCATGTCAAGTGTCCACTAGAATGAGGAGGATCTGAAACCTCTGTGTACTGTTTGTGGGAACTGAAAATGTTACAGCCACTGTGAAAACATGTACTCATTCTGCCATTCTAATTTCTCAGCATTTACGCAAGAGTAATGAGACAGGGATCAAGACCATCCCCATGGAAAAGAAATGCAAAAAAGCAAAATGGCTGTCTGGGGAGGCCTTACAAAGAGCTGTGAAAAGAAGAAAAGTGAAAAGCAAAGGAGAAAAGGAAAGATATAAGCATCTGAATGCAGAGTTCCAAAGAACAGGAGGAAGAGATAAGAAAGCCTTCCTCAGTGATCAATGCAAAGAAATAGAGGAAAACAACAGAATGGGAAAAACTAGAGATTTCTTGAAGAAAATTAGAGATACCAAGGGAAATTTCATGCAAAGATGGGCTTGATAAAGGACAGAAATGGTATGGACCTAACAGAAGCAGAAGATATCAAGAAGAGGTGGCAAGAATACACAGAAGAACTGTACAAAAAAGATCTTCACAACCCAGATAATCACAATGGTGTGATCACTGACCTAGAGCCAGACATCCTGGAATGTGAAGTCAAGTGGGCCTTAGAAAGCATCACTGCAAACAAAGCTAGTGGAGGTGATGGAATTCCAGTTGAGCTATTTCAAATCCTGAAAGATGATGCTATGAAAGTGCTGCACTCAATATGCCAGCAAATTTGGAAAACTAGGCAGTGGCCACAGGACTGGAAAAGGTCAGTTTTCATTCCAATCCCAAAGAAAGGCAATGCCAAAGAATGCTCAAACTACCACACAATTGCACTCATCTCACATGCTAGTAAAGTAATGCTCAAAATTCTCCAAGCCAGGCTTCAGCAACATGTGAACCGTGAACTTCCTGATGTTCAAGCTGGTTTTAGAAAAGGCAGAGGAACCAGAGACCAAATTGCCAACACTTGCTGGATCATGGAAAAAGCAAGAGAGTTCCAGAAAAACATCTATTTCTGCTTTATTGACTATGCCAAAGCCTTTGACTGTGTGGATCAAATAAACTGTGGGAAATTCTGAAAGAGATGGGAATACCAGACCACCTGACCTGCCTCTTGAGAAATCTGTATGCAGGTCAGGAAGCAACAGTTAGAACTGGACATGGAACAACAGACTGGTTCCAAATAGGAAAAGGGGTACGTCAAGGATGCATACTGTCACCCTGCTTATTTAACTTATATGCAGAGTA
>NW_011495002.1:2451695-2452184 GCF_000754665.1 Bison bison bison | reverse complement strand
CAACACAAGAGAAGACTCTATACATGGAAATCACCAGATGGTCAACACCAAAATCAGATTGATTATATTCTTTGCAGCCAAAGATGGAGAAGCTCTATACAGTCACCAAAAACAAGACCAGGAGCTGACTGTGGCTCAGACCATGAACTCCTTATTGCCAAATTCAGACTGAAATTGAAGAAAGTAGGGAAAACCACTAGACCATTCAGGTATGACCTAAATCAAATCCCTTATGATTATACAGTGGAAGTGAGAAATAGATTTAAGGGCCTAGATCTGATAGATAAGAGTGCCTGATGAACTATGGACTGAGGTTCGTGACACTGTACAGGAGACAGGGATCAAGACCATCCCCATGGAAAAGAAATGCAAAAAAGCAAAATGGCTGTCTGGGGAGGCCTTACAAAGAGCTGTGAAAAGAAGAAAAGTGAAAAGCAAAGGAGAAAAGGAAAGATATAAGCATCTGAATGCAGAGTTCCAAAGAACAGG
>NW_011495002.1:2444635-2451595 GCF_000754665.1 Bison bison bison | reverse complement strand
ATCTCACATGCTAGTAAAGTAATGCTCAAAATTCTCCAAGCCAGGCTTCAGCAACATGTGAACCGTGAACTTCCTGATGTTCAAGCTGGTTTTAGAAAAGGCAGAGGAACCAGAGACCAAATTGCCAACACTTGCTGGATCATGGAAAAAGCAAGAGAGTTCCAGAAAAACATCTATTTCTGCTTTATTGACTATGCCAAAGCCTTTGACTGTGTGGATCAAATAAACTGTGGGAAATTCTGAAAGAGATGGGAATACCAGACCACCTGACCTGCCTCTTGAGAAATCTGTATGCAGGTCAGGAAGCAACAGTTAGAACTGGACATGGAACAACAGACTGGTTCCAAATAGGAAAAGGGGTACGTCAAGGATGTATACTGTCACCCTGCTTATTTAACTTATATGCAGAGTATATCATGAGAAATGCTGGACTGGAAGAAACACAAGCTGGAATCAAGACTGCCAGGAGAAACATCAATAACCTCAGACACGCAGATGACACCACCCTTATGGCAGAAAGTGAAGAGGAACTCAAAAGCCTCGATGAAAGTGAAAGAGGAGAGTGCTCTTATTCACTCCATATTTGGAAAACTAAGATCATGGCATCTGGTCCCAACACTTCATGGGAAATAGATGGGGAAACAATAGAAACAGTGTCAGACTTTATTTTTTGGGGCTCTAAAATCACTACAGACGGTGACTGCAGCCATGAAATTAAAAGACGCTTACTCCTTGGAAGGAAAGTTATGACCAACCTAGATAGCATATTGAAAAGCAGAGACATTACTTTGCCAACAAAGGTCCGTCTAGTCAAGGCTATGGTTTTTCCTGTCGTCATGTATGGATGTGAGTTGGACTGTGAAGAAGGCTGAGCACTGAAGAATTGATAACTTTTAAACTGTGGTGTTGGAGAAGACTCTTGAGAGTCCCTTGGACTGCAAGGAGATCCAACCAGTCCATTCTGAAGGAGATCAGCCCTGGGATTTCTTTGAAAGGAATGATGCTAAAGCTGAAACTCCAGTACTTTGACTACCTCATGCGAAGAGTTGACTCATTGGAAAAGACTCTGATGCTGGGCGGGATTGAGGGTAGGAGGAGAAGGGGACGACAGAGGATGAGATGGCTGGATGGCATCACTGACTCGATGGACATGAGTCTGAGTGAACTCCGGGAGTTGGTGATGGACAGGGAGGCCTGGCATGCTGCTATTCATGAGGTCGCAAAGAGTCGGACACGACTGAGTGACTGAACTGAACTTAATGAAATGATATGTGCATGTGAAGACTTGTACATGAGTGTTCATAGCAGCTTTATTTGTTGCCTTTTGAGTTTGGCTTCTGTATTTAGGATTCACACAAAGAGAGGTTTTTTTTTTTTTTTTAATGAACTTTATATTCTATCTTTCAATCTGTTTTCTTGCCATTTCTTTAACATGATCAATAGATGTTTTTGAAGAGTATGTCTTCTATCCAGATTATCACCTAAGCAGACGATGTGGTAGATGAGACAATGGCTCTTGTCCTCAAAGAGCTTATGGTCTAGCAGGTATGATGGGCATGGATGCAAACGTTATGGGGGACACTAAGAAGTTCAGGTTTCAAGAGGAACCAAAATTAATAAATTAACTCTAGTGCAGGATATAATGCTTCTGTGAAAATTAAGCATTTAAAAGTAAGCATAAAGACGTATAAGTAGGATTTTACAATCATGTGCTTGACCAGTACTGCTCCGTAATACTTTTCCAAGGTAAAACAAGGAAAAGATAAGGATGATATTGTGAAGTTATTGGATGTAAGAGATTTTGCTTTATCCTGAGCTTGTGTTCCTTCTAATTTTTTGTGTTAACATTTTTTATCTGTAGTATTAAATAATAACTATTTGCATTTTGTGTGTCCATATAGTCAAAGCTATGGCTTTTCAAGTAATCATGTACAGATGTGAGTGTTAGACCGTAAAGAAGGCTGAGCACCAAAGAATTGATGCTTTCAAATTGTGGTGCTGGAGAACATGCTTGAGAGTCCTGTGGACTAAAAGGAGATCGAACCAGTTAATCATAAAGGAAATTAACCCTGAATATTCACTGGACAGACTCCAATCCTTTGGCCATCTGCTACGAAGAGCTGACTCTTTGGAAAAGACCCTGATGTGGGGAAAGAGTGAAGACAAAAGGAGGAGGGGACAGCAGAGGATGAGATGGTTAGATAACATCACTGACCCATTGGAAATGAATTTGAGCAAACTCTGGGAGATGTGAAGGATGGGAAGCCTGATGTGCTGTGGTCTATGGGGTCACAAGGAGTCACACACAATGACTGAAGAAGAAAATATAAGAAATTTATTAAATATTGATGAATTGGATGAAGTGTAAATGGGAGTTCCTTGATTCCTCTTGGAAGTTTTTGGTAAGCTTGATAGTTTTCAAAACAATACATTAAAAAGTCCTTTCACTAATGAAAATAAAGGTATAGTAGATGGTAATCATTTTGATTAAAAAATTAAAAATTAACAGAATTTCATTCAATTTTAGAATTTTTTATTGTTTCTTGAAAACCCTTGTTCTTTCGTCATGGCTCCTTCCTCCATCTTCTAAGCCAGCACTATAACCTCTTCAATCTCTCTCAAACTCTGACCCTGATGCTTCCCTCATTCAACAATAAGAATACTTGTGATGATGCAGGGTGATCACCCCACCTGACCTAAGGTCAGCTACCTTAACTCCACTTTCCCATGTGACATGGCATACTCTGAGGTCCTGGGGCTTAGAAGGTCACATCTTGGGGAGACTATTAGTTTGCCCACTATGTAGGGAATGTTAGCGGGACATTTCAGGCCACTGGGTGGTAGTGAACATGTAGTGTGGCATGTAGGGAGAGCAGAGTGGTGGGAAGGAGCCGATAGCATAGAGACGCTTTAAAGACAAGTCAAGCATCTGGGACTTCACCCACTGGGAAACCACAGGAGGGTGTTAAATAGGGCTGACATTTTCATATTTGTATTCATGGAAGTTTACCCTGGTTTTGCTGGAGAAAATAGGTTGGATAAGAGTGATTGGCTGAGTAGCAGATCGTGAAGCTGTTCTAGTCATTCAGATAAAAGCTGGCAATATTCTGGACTTGGTAGCGGCCGTGGGAAAACAGAAACAAATGACCCTCCATTAGCACTGGAAGAAGTGAAAACTTGGAAGTGGCTTCCCCAGATGGCAGTGTCATCTTCAGTGACATTAAAGTAAAAGTTAGAATGAAGAACTGAATTGACAAGATTTGGTGAATGACCAGATGATGAGGGTTGAGAAGGAGTGTACTGGTCAGTGTTCAATCATGGAAGCAGAACCAGTAGGATGTATGGTTTTTCTATATGGATTTCATATTTGGGATTGCATTTGCAGCTGTGCAGCTAGGTTAAATGAGCCCAAGGACCACTGGAAAGGAAGTCAGGGAGGAACGATCAGGAGCAGGAAGGAACCCCCAGAGCAGAGGTTAGAGCTTATTGCTCACAGGCAGACAGCTAAAAGAGAAGGTCCAGGTGGAAGGGGAATAATTAATTGCAGACTCTGCTGCTGTTTGCAGCCTCAGGTCTCATGAAAGACCTCAAACTGTTTAAGGCAGACCCTCCCAGGATCATCTCCCTTTTGATTATCATAAAGTCAGCTGATTGAGAACATAATTAACAGGGAAAAATAATCCCTTCATAGAGCATTTAGAGCAGTGTTTGGTTGAACACTGCAAAGAACATGTGTGTATGCTACAAAATGGCCACTGCTTTTCATCCATGCTCCAATTCTTATGAGAAATCTCCCTTGAACTCCACAAACATTCTAGAAAGGGAATTCCAGAGGTAGCAGTTGAGCCCAGCCAAGTCGACATGTCACAAAGCTATAACATGGAGGAAGGGGTGAAGGGTAAAGTAAAGATTCATGCATGAGCCAATGGGAGGGGGCTTTGGGAAGACAGCCACCCCTGTGAGGCACAGTGAGCCATATGGTAGAGAGACTCTTTTTTATTTTATATCCTTAGGTGCCATCATGATCCCATACAGAAAAGATGGACATACGGACAGTAAGGCTTATTCATGAACAATAAGCCTCATTCTATACCTCTCCTCTTTTCCACACTCTGCTATGACTCAGCCCTATATTTTCAGGACCCCCAGAGAGCTGACAAAGGACATGTGACTAAGACCTTTAGTTTTCATCTGGAATTTTACTGCCTGTTATCTATACTCACACTCCTTGAATTCTTGGCCTCCTGGATACTCAACAAATGGCATCTATTCTACTCATCTCTCTGGTGGTGTGTTCGCAGGAAGCTGCAGCAAGCACTTGAAGAGGGTACGCCCTGGGTGGAGGGATGGATGTAAAGCCACCATCTTGGCTCCCTGTTGCCTTAGAAAACTCAAGGGGCCACTCCAAGGTGGCCACTGCTGACTCTTGGCCACATGTGCCCTTTGCACGCTGTGAGAGGACACAGTTGTGCTTTCTTGATGTCATCATTAGAAAGTTAGAAATATACCTACCACAAACATCCTTTGTTTTCTGGAACCCATCCAACTTAATGTCTTAGATCTTAGAGTGAAATGTGCTCCCATGATGCTTATTAACACATTTAGTCATTTACACACATTTACAACTTATGGAGCTCTGGGATTTTGAAAGTTACTCTCTTGACTCTGAAATTTAGAAAATTTTCTAAAGCCACCATACACTGAGAGTGAACTGTGTGTGATGAGTTTTTAACATATATCTTATTTTTCCTCCATGGTCAACCCAAAAGATGGGCATGATCATCTACACTTTGCAAGTGAGGACACAGCCCAGAGTCACACATTCAGGAAATGGCAGCTTTTTGAAGCCATGCCTGTCTGACTCAGTGGCAATACTTTATCCTCCTTGACTTACTGTGCACCTAAATCCTCACGGGCAACTCAGTGACTTTACCCACGTGATAAAGTAATACATCTGGACATCAACAGTATTCTCCTGCAACTGAACAGGAAAGACACTCATCCTTAAGTACTCCATTACTGAAAATTGCCATTAAATATAAGAAAACCACAAACTAACAGGGCAAACATGACACAAGTGGCCAGAAACAGTAATGAAATTGAACTTTGTCAAGTCCCATCAAGGTCCTAAAACTTGTTGTTTATTTAGGCATACTTAAGAGATATGGGTTTGAGCCCTGGGTGGGGAAGATCCCCTGGAGGAGGGCATGGCAACCCACTCCAGAATTCTTGCCTGGAGAATCCCATGGACAGAGGAGCCTGGAGGGCTAGAGTCCATAGGGTTGTAAAGAGTTGGACGTGACTGAAGCGACCTAGCATTCATGCACAACGAGACACATATGATAGAAATTGAAAAAAAAAAAATAAAAACCTGATACAAATTCTGAGCTAAAGGAATTTTATGTCCTAGTAGAGAGAGATGTGACATAGATTATTATAACATACAATAGCAAAGACTGGACACGATAAGGGAAGAGCAGATAAGGTTTCTGTAAGACAGAGGGCAGAGATGTGTAGCGGATTCACCAAGAGTCATGTTCTTGACACTGTCTCAGTCTACCTCCTACACTGAATCCCTACATTTGGAAATATAGTCACCCTGAATTTGGGTTAACCAAGGGTGAGTCTGTTAAGACAATCGAACTGGCTGGCATACAGTGGTCCACAAAGACACAGTGTAGTAAACCAAAGTGTCATCAGTGGCCTTATAAAGGCAGAGCACTCTCAAATGGCTTTTACAGGTGGCCAGCATTTAGACCCTGATGCTGGGAAAGACTGAAGGCAGGAGGAGAAGGCCCAACAGAGGATGAGATGGTTGGATGGCATCACCAACTCAATGGACGTGAGTCTGAGCAAACTGCAGGAGATAGTGAAGGATAGGGAAGCCTGGCATGCTGCTGTCCTTTGGGTCGCAAAGGGTTGGACATGACTTAGTGATTAAGTGACTGAACAACAACATTGAGATTGGCTAATTCTTGGTACGGTCTGTGTTTTTTAAATATCTTACTCTGTTCTCAGACTTTGCAGAAGTATGCAAATGATTGTGTGTGTGTGTGTGTGCGCACATGTAAGAGAAAAAGAGAGAGACAAAAACAGAAAGACAGAGACAGAGAGGGATCATGATCACAATAATGAGTTCTAGGGATTCAGGACAGTATCAGTGCAAAAGAAATCCAGACCACTCTGCCTCGATTGTGACTCCTACACCTTTCTCATTTATACCCATGTTTTTGATAGCTCCCTCTTTCTCTTTTAAAATTAAAAAAAAAAATTTATTTCGGCTCTGCTAGGTCTTTGTTGCTGCATGTGGGCTTTGTGTAGTTGTGGTGAGTGGGGGTTACTCTCCAGCTGTGGTGTGCAGGCTTCTCATAACAGTGGTTTCTCCTGTTGCAGAGCATGGGCTCTAGATGTGCAGGTTTCGGTAGTTGCAGCACACAGGTTCAGTAGTTGTGCTGCTTGGGCTTAGTTGCTCCCCAGCACCCCCAGTTGCTTCCCAGACCAGGGCTCATATCCATGTCCCCAACATTGGCAGGTGGATTCTTGTCCACTGTACCACCAGGGAAATTCTCCCTCTTCCTTAACTGATCTTTGAAGTCTTCTTGCCTCTATGATTCTGAGTATGAACCCATGGCTCAGTTCTGTTCAGTTCAGTCACTCAGTCGTGTCTGACTCTTTGCAACCTCATAGACTGCAGCAGGCCAGGCCTCTCTGTCCATCACCAACTCCCAGAGCTTACTCAAACTCATGTCCATTGAGTCAGTGGTACCATCCAACCATCTCATCCTCTGTTGTCCCCTTCTCCTCCTGCCCTCAATCTTTCCCAGCATCAGGGTCTTTTCAAATGAGTCAGTTCTTCCCATCAGGTGGCCAAAGTATTGGAGTTTCAGCTTCAGCATCAGTCCTTCCAACAAACATTCAGGACTGATTTACTTTAGGATGGGCTGGTTGGATCTCTTTGCT
>NW_011495002.1:2435365-2444535 GCF_000754665.1 Bison bison bison | reverse complement strand
ACAGTTCAAAAGCATCAATTCTTCAGTGCTCAGTTTTCTTTATAGTCCAACTCTCACATCCATACATGACTACTGGAAAAATCATAGCTTTGACTAGATGGACATTTGCTGGCAAAGTAATGTCTCTGCTTTTTACTATGCTGTCTAGGTTAGTCAGAGCTTTTCTTCCAAGGAGGAAGCGTCTTTTAATTTCATGACTGCAGTCACCATCAACACACTCTTAATAATAAACTTGCCCATCAAATGGACCTCAGTGCTGTGCTATCTGGATCTCACTCAAGCCTGCCAAGTAAATGAGAGGTGCTAGGTCTCTCTCCCAGTTCTAGCTTGATATCTAGCAGCACAGCCATGTGTGGACATTCTTCATGATCTGATACTCTGAGGCATGGCAGCTTCAACCTGAACTGTGAAAGTGTGAACATGTTAGTCTCTCAATGGTGTCTTACTCTTTGCAACCCAATGGACTATAGCCCACCAGTTTCCTCTGTCCATAGAGTTCTCCAGGCAAGAATACTGGAGTGGGTAGCATTTCCCTTCTCCAGGGGACCTTCCCAACCCAGGGATCAAACCCAGGTCTCCTGCATTGCAGACAGATTCTTTATCGTCTGAGTCACCAGGGAAACCAGAACTGGATCATCCTTAAAAAGAAAATAGCTAAGCGCTTTGAGTTCACTTAGAAACTGATTTTAAAAGTCAGGGATTCTTTTTCCTTCCTATTGATAAAGACAACAATATAGATGATTATGCTCCCCCCCACCCCAGGGAAGCTCACAGAAACACATAGAAATCTCAGTATAAGCATAATATTTAACCCCACCATCCAGATGGTCAGAAATAAGACTAATTATATTCTTTGGAGCCAAAGATGAAGAAGCTCTATACAGTCAGCAAAAACAAGACAGGGTGCTGACTATGGCTCAGATAATGAACTCCTTATTGCAAAATTCAGACTTAAATTGAAGAACGTATGGAAAACCACTAGGCCATTCTGGTGTGACCTAAATCAGATCACTTATGATTATAAAGTGAAAGTGACAAATAGATTTAAGGGATTAGATCTGAAATATCAATATCTTTAGGCAGAGTGCCTGAAGAATTATAGATGGAGGTTCATAACATTGTACAGGAGGTGGTGATAAAAATCATCCCAAGAAAAAGAAATGTGAAAAGCAAAATGGTTGTCTCAGTTCAGTCGCTCAGTTGTGTCTGACACTTTGTGACCCCATGGACAGCAGCATGCCAGGCCTCCCTGTTCATTACTAACTTCTGGAGTTTACCCAAACTCATGTCCATTGAGTTTCCACTGTTTCCCCATCTATTTGCCATGAAGTGATGGGACCAGATGCCATAATCTTAGTTTTCTGAATGTTGAGCTTTAAGCCAACTTTTTCACCCTCCCTTTTCACTTTCATCAAGAGGTTCTTTAGTTCTTCCACACTTTCTGCCATAAGGGTGGTGTTATCTGCATATCTGAGGTTATGTCTGAGGAGGCCTTATAAACAGCTGAGAAAAGAAAAGAAGTGAAAGACAATGGAGAAAAGGAAAGATATGCCCATCTGAATACAGAGTTCCAAAGAATAGCAAGGAGAGATAAGAAAGCCTTCCTAAGTGAACAATGCAAAGAAACAGAAAAAAAACAATAGAATGGGAGAGGCTAGAGATCTCTTCAAGAAAATTAGAAATACCAAGGGAACAGTTCATGCAAAGATGGGCACAATAAAGGACAGAAACAGTATGGACCTAACAAAAGCAGAAGATATTAAGAAGAGGTGGCAAGAATATACAGAAGAACTATACAAAAAAGATATTAATGACCCAGAAAACCATGATGTTGTGATTACTCACCTGGAGCCAGGCATCTTGGAGTGCAAAGTCAAGTGGGCCTTAAGAAGCATCACTATGAACAAAACTAGTTGAAGTAATGGAATTCCGGCTGAGCTATCTCAAATCCTAAAAGATGATGCTGTTAAAGTACTGCACTCAATTTGGAAAACTCAGCAGTGGCCACAGGACTGGAAAAGGTCAGTTTTCATTCCAATCCCAAGGAAAGGCAATGCCAAAGAATGTTCCAACTACCACACAATTGCTCTCATTTCACACACGAGCAAAGTAATGCTCAAAATTCTCCAAGTGAGGCTTCAATAGTATGTGAACTGAGAACTTCAAGATATATGTTCAAGCCACATTTAGAAAAGGCAGAGGAACAAGAGATCAAATTGCCAACATCCATTGGTGTTGGGAGGCACAGTGCAAAATAGCCTTGAAGGAGAAGGTCCTCAGGGAAATGGTGAAGGGCCAGAAGTACCTAGGCATTGTGTACTGATAGCTGAAAAACATCTCCTGCCTTTGGCTATGCTCGGCGCCAAGATTTAACAATTAAATATTAAAGATGTTGCTTGAGAAAATGGGTCATGGGATAAACACATGGGTCATTAAGAATGCGCTGTTCCTTGAAATATCTTTTACTGATTATGTCTTAGCCTTGTACATGCCCTGCTAGCTGTATGCTCTAAGCTCTTTGTTCCTCACTCCTATAAAAAGGCTCGACTGCAGAAATAAAATTGTCAGTCCTTGCAGAGACTGTCCAAGTGTTGTTCTTTCAGATTCGCCATTTCCAAATCCCAGAGAGAAAACTCCAACAGTTGGATCATAGAAAGAGCAAGAAAATTCCAGAAAAACATCTACTTCTGCTTCATTGACTATGCTAAAGGCTTTGACTGTGTGGATCACAAAAAACTGTGGAAAATTCTGAAAGAGATGGGACTACTAGACCACTTTACCTGCCTCCTGAGAAACCTGCATGAGATCAAGAAGTAACAGAACCAGATATGGAAAAATGGACTGATTCAAATTGGGAAAGGAGTACTTCAAGGCTGTATATTGTCACTGTGCTTATTTAACTTATATGCAGAGTACATCATGAGAAATGCTGGGTTGTATGAAGCACAAGCTGGAATCAAGATTGCTGGGAGAAATATCAATAACCTCAGATATGCAGATGACACCATCCTTATGGCAGAAAGTGAAGAAGAACTGAAGAGCCTCTTGATGAAAGTGAAAGAGGAGAGTGAAAAACTCAACATTTAGAAAACTAAGATCATGGCATCTGGTTCCATCACTTCATGGCAAATAGATGGAAAAACAATTGAAACAGTGACAGATTTTATTTTCTTGGGCTACAAAATCACTGCAGGTGGTAACTGCAGTCATGAAATTTAAAGACACTTGCTCCTTGGAAGAAAAGTTCTGACCAACCTAGACAGCATATTAAAAAGCAGAAACATTACTTTGCCAACAAAGGTCTGTCTAGTTAAGGCTATGGTTTTTCCAGTGGTCATGTATGGTTGTGAGAGTTGGACCATAAAGAAGGCTGAGCACCAAAAGACTGATGCTCTGATCTGTGGTGTTGGAGAAGACTCTTGAGAGTCCCTTGGACTGCAAGAGATCCAACCAATCCATCCTAAAGGAGATCAGTCCTGAATGTTCATTGGAAGGACTGATATTGAAGCTGAAATTCCAATACTTTGGCCACCTGATTGGATGAGCTGAATCATTAGAAAGACCCTGATGCTGGGAAAGATTGAAGACAGGAGAAGAAGGGGATGACAGAAGATGAGATGGTTGGATGGCATCACCAACTCAATGGACATGAGTTTGAGCAAGCTCTGGGAGATGGTGAATGATAGGGAAGCCTGGAGTGCTGCAGTCCGTGGGTCCAAAGAGTCGGACATGACTACATGTCTGAACAACAATAAAAATCATAAGTCAGTATTTTTTTTTCCAAGAAAAGTTTTGCTCTTCTAAGTTTCAGTCCATTCCTCAATAAAGCCTTGTAATATAAAGCAATACCAGTAATCAGTACACAGAGGACTGGAAGAAATATTTCTTTAATTTTTAGAAAAAAGCCCTGAATTCCGGTAAGTTGGCTTAGGCATTTCCTCCCAGGAAGAAAATGCAGGATCACTGGAAAAGTCTGTAGTATACTATAGAGCCTGTGAATGCTTCAGGTAAAAAGAATAGTGCAAGTGTGTGATCAGAAGGGCCAGAGAAAAGCATGCTGGTTTGGGCTTTGTCAACTTGGTTAGCCAAAACCTGTATTTACCCAGATTTCCACTCCCTACATGATCATGAGTCGTACTCAGGCAAAAATGAAGGAAGTGATGGAGGGCAGCGGTGATAGTCAGCCATCATGCTCTGATGTTGTCATGATCCCAGAATTTCCTTCTACTCTGTTCAGTTCAGTTTAGTCACTCAGTTGTGCCCGACTCTTTGCAACCTCATGGACTGCAGCACTCCAGGCCTCCCTGTCTATCACCAACTCCCGGAGTTTACTCACACTCATCTCCATTGAGTTGGTGATGTCATCCAACCATCTCATCCTCTGTTGTCCCCTTCTCCTCCCACCTACAATCCTTCCCAGCATCAGGGTCTTTTCAAATGAGTCAGCTCTTTCCATCAGGTGGCCAAAGTATTTGAGTTTCAGCTTCAATATCAGTCCTTCCAATGAACATTCAGGACTGATCTCCTTTAGGATGGATTGGTTGGATCTCCTTGCTGTCCAAGGGACTCTTCAAGAGTCTTCTCCAACACCACAGTTTAAAAGCATCAATTCTTCGGCACTCAGTTTTCTTTATAGTCCAACTCTCACATCCATACATGACTACTGAAAAAAACCATAGCCTTGATGAAATGGACCTTTGTTGGTAAAGTAATGTCTCTGTTTTTTAATATGCTGTCTAGGTTGGTCATAACTTTCCTTCCAAGGAGTAAGCATCTTAATTTCATGGCTGCAGTCACCATATGCAGTGATTTTGGAGCCCCCCCAAATAAAGTCAGCCACTGTTTCCACTGTTTACGCATCTATTTGCCATGAAGTGATGGGACTGGATGCCATGATCTTAGTTTTTTGAATGTTAAGCTTTAAGCCAACTTCTTCACTCTTTTCTTTCACTTTGAACAAGAGGCTCTTTAGTTTTTCTTCACTTTCTGACATGAGGGTGGTGTCATCTGCATATCTGTTATTGATATTTCTATCCCAGCATTCTTGATTTCAGCTTGTGCTTCATCCAGCCCAGCATTTCTCATGATCCACTCTGTAGATCCACATTAATGACTAAACACCCTTGGCCTCCAAGAATGACCATTGGTGACTCCCTTCCCTATGTATCTCCCCTCCCGGACTTGAACTTCCCTGCTCCTCCCACGACTGTGTAAGGTCAAATTCCTAGAGTCATGTAACTTGAGTGTTTCTAGCTCCCTGGATGGGCCGTGACTGACATGAGAAATGACAAGGGCACCAGATGTATCTCTTCAACTTGCCATCATGAGTACTAACCCCACAGAGCCTCCCAAGGGAAAGCTCTTGCTTAGCTCCGGGAAAATAAGAAATTACAACTTGGGTTTCCAGAATGTAGTGGTATTTGTTCATTCATTCATTCAACACATATCTAGAAAGCTCTCAAAATGTGCTAGACATTCTTGCAGTGAGGATGCAGTTAAACTAAAATAGGCATATCACCCAATTCTTTGTCCAAACCAGCTCTGTTTGAGAGTGAACAGGGGACTATTAAATAGGCAGACTTCTCTGGTGGATCAGACGGTAAAGCATCTGCCTACAATGCAAATACACCAGGGACTTCCCTGGCTGACTAGTGGTTGGGATTCCATGCTCCCAATGCAGGGGCAGGGGTTCAATCCCCGGTCGGGGAACTAGGATCCTGCATGCCACACAGTGCAAGAATGCCAAAAATAATAATAAATAATAAAAGTGCCAATAATGATAATAGCAATACCAGCAATAATAAGTTAAAACATTTTAAATGCATAATATTAAAATATATATACCAGAAAAAAAAAGCATAAACTGAGGCTGTGCTAAACAAATCAGGATACAGATGAAACACTGTGGTTGTCTTGGTTGTAAGTCAAGTCAGAAAGACATAATTTAAACATAATCTCGCAAATACATGTAAACTTACAAGGATGAGTACAGCTAAGAAGAAGGGGTCCACAGAGCAGATCACTCTTCATGGGATGACTGAGCTCCATTAAGAGGTCAAAGGAGGCTGCTGACTGCTCTGCTGTCATGGGTGCTCTCTCCTTCTCCTCCTCCTTCTCGCCTTCCCTCTCCTCTCTTCCAGGTGAACGTTACACTGATAGGAAAGGGATCTGCCCGAGTGGCCGAGTGTGCAGGTCATTCATGTGAGGAGTCGGTGTGCAGGTAAAGCCCACATGAAAGTGCAATAATTTAGTGGTTAGTGATTTGGGGTATGCCTAGGCTGGAAGAGGGCCCTTCTAGAACTTAATCTGGTGTAAGTAAAGGATCCTGGGGACTTCCCTGGCGGGTGAGTACTTTGGACTCTGAGCTCCTACTGGAGGGGACCCGGGTTCTAACCCCAGTTGGGGAATTAAGATTCTGCATGATGCATAGAGTGTATCCTGACCTGGGTGGGAGGGATTCCATTTTCATCTTTATTTTTTCACTTTTGGACCAGAGATTTTAGTCTTAATGCTGACTTCATTCTTTGCTAGCTGTTGGACAAACTCCCTTTTACTTTTCTTAGCCTTAGTGTTCTCATCTGTAAAATGATTATCATAATGGCAATACTTCTCCTAAGATGGTTTTAGAGCTAAAGTAAGACAAAGAATGTAAACACCTAGATAGAGATTGACATATAATAATCTTTATATAAATATTACCTCTTTGTGTTGAGGATGATTTTTAAAATTATTGCTGGGTGATAAAACTATTTGGTGAAACTCACACAGTTATTCCCCAGAGAAAGAGAAATCATTGTTCAAGTGCTTCTCTGTTTCATTACTTTAGTCCCTATGGATTTAAAACATGGTTATTTCCAGAATGTCTAAAATATTACAAATATGAAGAAAATAATTTTCCTGTATTTCTACATCTTAAAGCTACATATTGTTAACATTTTATTTCCTTTCCATCTTTTTATGTAGTTATGCTAAAGTATATAACATGCTGTGCTGTGCTTAGTCGCTTAGTCGTGTCCAACTCTTTGGGACCCCATGGACTGTAGCCCTCCAGGATCCTTTGTCCACGGGATTTCCCTGGCAAGAATACTGGAGTGGGTTGCCATTTCCTTCTCCAAAAATATATAACATATTGTATTATATATGCTGAGGTTTTTGTTAACATTTTCTGACTTAAAAATTATAGATGTCCAAGGTAGAAAAATTATAAATGCTTACAGAATGCTTACCTGAAACTCTGAAAGTGTACATTTGTTAGTTAATATTGTGGGTGTATTTTCTTGTAACCTTAATCTATGCTTTTAAAGAAACATAGTGGACACCATACTGTGCACACTGATTTTAAGCATGAACAAAGAGACGTTTATAGATCCTATATGAGTCATTGGTAAAGAATTATTCAGTAACAGCTAATATCAATCCCTGAGTGGATTTATTAGGTTTTCTAATTAAAAATCTCCAATTGCTGCTATCTTCCACATAAATTTTAAAGAAGCCAAAAACCATTACTCAAGTAACTTGCAATGCAATTGGGCGTTATATTGTTTAGGCACCTTTAATCTTTTGAATAAAGGAAACAAATAAAACTTTAATCCTACTCATAGCTCTGTGTCCCAAATATTGGGTTGGCCAAAAAGTTCATTAGGGTTTTTGATGCAATGTTATGGAAAAACCCAAACAAACTTTTTGTCCTATCAAATACTTCAGTATTTAGCCACAGTTGGCAAGGGAAGACACAAAATAAAAACAATTTTTACTTCTGGTGTCTTCAACCAGGGCTATGGCTGATTATAAAACATACTGTCTGTTACTAAGTGACTTAAATCCAAAGGAAGCACTCCAGGGTCAAGTTTTACCCCCAAATTGCAGATCATTCTGATAACATGTGAACCTTCTCAATTCTAGGCTTGGGATGAACACGGAGGAAGGGAAACCTTAATAAATCATTTATGCCATTCTTAGTTGTCTATAAGGGCTTCCCTGGTGGCTTAGGGGTAAGGAATCTGCCTGCCAATGCAGGAGACACGTGTTTGACCTCTGGGTCAGGAAGATCACCTGGAGAAGGAAATGGCAACCCACTCCAGTATTCTTGCCTGGGAAATCCCATGGACAGAGGAGACTGGAAGGCTACAGTCCACAAGGTTGTAAGAGTCGGACAACGGCTTAGCGACTAAACCACCACCACCAGTTGTCTATAAAGGATGAGATAAAAAGATGATACAGACGTAATCTGAGTTACTTTAGAGAAAGCAATACAGTTTTGTTTTTACGTATCTTATGTTAACATAAGTTATGCTAAGTAGACTATATATATGGGTGTGTTAGAATTACATTTTGATTCATCTCTCAGCTAACTGAAATTATTCAAAATGCCAGGGTCATTTTCTGAGCAACTGAATGTTTAAATTTTCTCTTGGACAACTTGACAAGGTAACATGCACAGGCTATATATCTTCCTTTGTGCACAGGACTCAATTGTCTTCTTAGAGTATAGATGATCTTCTCAACTGCAGTTAGAGTTGCAGAGATTAATTACCAAAGACAATGGCTATTCATTTATTCAGGTTAGCAGACAACTGCTGACCTACTCCATAGGCTTAACAAATTTTTCTTCACTTTTGAAATTCACAACTTCTGTCAGGATGTAGGTGTCTCTTGGTGTGGATTTTTCCCAGAACATAGTAAAACTTAAATTTGTAGCCTCACATTTTAAAGTTCAACCTCAACAAAGTGTATGAACATGAAAGCTGTTTTTCTCAAATATGCTGTTGATTATTGCTTCTGTAGCGCTTCCCCAAGGTCTCTTACATATAAATTTTTATCTTTAACATCGTCAATTCTGTATTTTGCTGCCTCCAGTAGAAAGTTTAACCTTGTGATTCTATTGCAAACTCCCTTGGAATAATTCCCTGTTACATTTACCTGCTCTTCATGTCTTCATACTCCTTTCTCATCAGTCTTCTCTCTCCTTCTGACCTTTTCTTCATTTTCATACTTCAATTAGTTGATGTCAGATTTTCAGAATTATCTTGCAGCACTTACAGTAAATATGTTTTTTTTAATTAATTTTATTTTATTTTTAAACTTTACATAATTGTATTAGTTTTGCCAAATATCAAAATGAATCCGCCACAGGTATACATGTGTTCCCGATCCTGAACCCTCCTCCCTCC
>NW_011495002.1:2400912-2435265 GCF_000754665.1 Bison bison bison | reverse complement strand
TTTCAATGCCATTCACCCAAATCTTCCCCCCCTCTCCCTCTCCCACAGAGTCCATAAGACTGTTCTATACATCAGTGTCTCTTTTGCTGTCTCGTACACAGGGTTATTGTTATCATCTTTCTAAATTCCATATATATGCGTTAGTATACTGTATTGGTGTTTTTCCTTCTGGCTTACTTCACGCTGTATAATAGGCTCCAGTATCATCCACCTCATTAGAATTGATTCAAATGTATTCTTTTTAATGGCTGAGTAACACTCCATTGTGTATATGTACCACAGCTTTCTTATCCATTCATCTGCTGATGGACATCTAGGTTGCTTCCAAGTCCTGGCTATTATAAACAGTGCTGCGATGAACATTGGGGTACACCTGTCTCTTTCCCTTCTGGTTTTCTCAGTGTGTATGCCCAGCAGTGGGATTGCTGGATCATAAGGCAGGTCTATTTCCAGTTTTTTAAGGAATCTCCACACTGTTCTCCATAGTGGCTGTACTAGTTTGCATTCCCACCAAGAGTGTAAGAGGGTTCCCTTTTCTCCACACCCTCTCCAGCATTTATTATTTGTAGACTTTTGGATCGCAGCCATTCTGACTGGTGTGAAATGGTTTTAAAGAACTTTTTCTTCTGTCTAAGTCTTCAGGATGGGGTTCCCTTTACCTAAGTCTGTTGTATTTAATGTTCACACATGCTCCAGTGATGTGAGATATAATCAGACTCCTTGTTAATTTACGCAATGGGTATAGATTATTTTCTGGCTCTGTCACTGTGCTTTCTGAACAAGACCTTGCTGATATTTTCTGTTGCCCATGGGCTGCTTTGGACCATAAAGAAGGCTGAGTGCTGAAGAATTGATGTTTTCGAACTGTGCTGCTGGAGAAGACTCTTGAAGGTCCCTTAAACTACAAGGAGATCAAACCAGTCAGTCTTAACTGAAATCAACCCTGAATATTTTTTGGAAGACTGATGCTGAAGCTCCAATACTTTGGCCACCTGATTCAAAGAACTGACATTGGAAAACCCTGATGCTGGGAAACATTGAGGGCAGGAGGGGGGGGGTGACAGAGGATGGGATAGTTGGGTGGCATCACTGACTCTAGGGATATGAGTTTGAGCAAACTCTGGGAGATAGTGAAGGACAGGGAAGCCTGGCTTGTTGCAGTCCATGGGGTCACAAAGAGTCAGACATGACTTAGCAACTGAACAACAGCAAAAAAAAAAAAAATGGGCTGCTTTGAAGCTCACAAGGCTCCCTTGGCCTGTGGTTTTCAGTTGTGTTCAGGCAATAGGAACCTATAGCAGGAGAATGGAGGGAGGGACAGAGTGAGGTGGTATTTATTTCTCTGGCTCCTTCCTGAGGTTGCTGGTCACTTGATTTAAGGTTACAGGCCCAACTAAGGCATCCGTTCCTCAAAGTTCTCTATATCTAGATTCTGGCAACTGTTCCGCCTTCCCCTCCCCCTGTCATTTCATGCTTGAGGGTAATCACAGCCCTCTTGTTTTTAACTCCAGGGTATTCTCCTCTCAATGTTTATTTCCCTTACATTTATGAACAGTTCTTTCTGAAATGCATCAATGACACATTAATTCCATGTGTCAACTTGGTGAGGTTATGGTGCCCACTAGTATGGCATCAAACTGGTTTAGAACTTGCTGTGAAGGCATTTGGTAGATGTGATTAACAATTACAATCAATTAACTTTTACATTCAGATTCTCTTCCATGGTATCAGTGGGCCTTGTCTAACCAGCTGAAAGCCTTAGGAATAAACATGGACATTTCCCAGAGAAGGAGAAATTGTTTCAGAATGGTAACATAGATAATCTGCCTGAGTTATCAGCCTATGGGACTTCCCTACAGGTTTCAGACTTGCAAGTCCTCACAGTCTTGTTCAACCAGTTCTTTAAAATCATTTTCTCTTTTTCTCTCTCAAAAGATCTATCTCTTTATCTATCTGTCCATCTGTCTCTCCAACTTGTTTTGTTACTACAGAGAACTCTGACAGACATATACATACTCAAATTATTCTAATTTGAGAGATGTAAAAGAGAGATATGGGTTCGAACTCTGGGATGGGAAGATCCCCTGGAAGAGGGCATAGCAATACACTCCAGTATTCTTGCCTGGAGAATTCCATGCACAGAAGACCCTAGCGGGCTACAGTCCATGGGGTCACAAAGAGTGGGATACAACTGAAGCGACTTAGCATGAGCACAAGCATCTGATTTCTGTGGCAACCTTGACCGCTGTGAAGGCCTTTGTAACTATGAGAGTGGTCTGAAGTTCACACCTAAGCTTCCATTCCTTCATTACTTCTCTCAGCAAATTCTTTTGTACTCCTCTGAATTAGCTATTACACCCGACATCAGAAAGAGAAACTGTGGCCCCTGCCTTCATGGAACTTTCAGATATCTGAGAAATCTAAAAACTGCAATAAAATATAGTGAATATGATGGTGGGCTCAGAGAGGGGCTGGGGTGCACTTTCCCTTATTTTGGGCTTTGGGAGGCTTCTGTGGGGAAACCAGCTCCAAGTTGAGAAGGAAGTTATGAACGGCTATTCAGGTGAATGGAAAGGATAATTGGAAGATTAACGGACACCAGAATTGCCTGTGTGAAGCTGGTATGACTGTGGGCAGTGGATCCATCTACTGTATATTTATACTAACCTTCCACGTCTTTCTCCTCGGCTTTACAGTGTTTTAAAGAGACAGATCTTAGGAGAATAATCACTGCACGACTGGGACTGTTTCTGTGGTTGCATCCAGAGTATTTAACCTGGGTTACCTCCCCTCCCAAGATATTCTCCTCCAAGCTTCATTCTTCTTGTTTGAAGTTTCCTGGGCATTTCATTCTCCAATGAATTTAAGCATAAAGGTACTACCACATTTTCAGAATCACATGCAGTGCTTCGATTGGCATTTCCATGGAGATGAGAGGCTGTGGTCCAATCCTCTGACTGGTACCATCCTTATCTTTCTGAGCCAGCAGCAGAAAGTATGCACATTTCCATCAGTTTTATAATCACTGGAAATGCCTCAAATCCTGGAAACATTTGCCTGTCGGTTCTTCTTTTCAGAGCTGTATGCATCATTGTTACTTAACTATTTGATTGGTGATGAATGGATTTTCAGCCAGAAAAATCAGAAAGTGAAGCAAAACGTTAGAGGAAGCTGGCAGAGCATTCTTCAGGAACTGTTAGCCAGATGTCATCTTAAAACACGAAGGCTGAACCCATCCTGTGTGAAAAGGGGATGAGATTCAATTCCATTTGTAGAAGTTATGTCTGCCTGCTAAGGCAGGCCCTTGATTGAATCAAAGAGTGCTTTTGTTGGACATCTGGGTAATGGCTTCAATTCTCCTAGTAACTGTATTTTGCCGAAATAGGGTCCCAGGGGTTGGGGGATGGTTGGCCTAATTGGCGAGTCTGGATTTATACGCAGGCTATTTTCATCATGCTCTCCTTTAGCCCTAATGAGGTTTGTAAAATGATTTTCACTATGTGTCTGAACATGTGACCCTCCTCACCTCACTCTCCCCCTGATTTCATAAGCAGTTGCTGTGGTGGTGGCCGTTTAACAGGATAAACTCGCTCTTTGGGAGACATCTGCATCCAATAGAGACTGTCTCTGGCATGTCTGTGTCCCTTCTCTGTGGGCAATGTGATGGAAGGTAGGCTCAGGGCTCTGTGTCCCTGCTCTACGTGCTTCTCCACGTCGTGAAGCCAACAGTCACTTCCTCTCCAAGTCGCATGAACACCAGGGGATTTTCACTTTGCCATCCAGAGAATGAGATATTCTTTCTCCCTGTGATCTCAGAAGATCTTACAGCTAACACTTCACAGAAAGTGAAGAAAAGTTCTTTAAGCCCTTGACTGTACCATCTGCTCCACGGCCTCACAAATTCCCAGCACATAGTGAGTCCCAGCTCCTCATTTTGGTTTTGGACATGAAAACAGTGGAAATAGAACAAGGCACAATTGATACTCAAAGTTGAACATGATTGGGTGATGCCTTAAGTATCAAATTCACATCTACGTCTTCATTTTCTTTCCTGAATTTCCCAAAGAAAATAACTTACAAAATAGCCTTAGAAAACATACTATGGCTTCTAAATTCTGATACGTTATTTGAAATGAATCATAAATAGACTTATGCACTTTAACCTGATATTGTCCCAATTAGAATGAAGGCGTTTGCTTACCAGAGAAAATGTCTAATGAAGTTAATGGTCTATAATAATGGTCGTCAATGTGTGGTCCTCAGATCAGAATATTAGCATTCCCTTGAAATATGTAAGGGATGCAAATTCTGTGTGTTGTTGTTCAGTTGCTAAGTTGTGTCCGACTTCTTGTGACTCCATGACTGCAGCACTCCAGGCTTCCCTGTCCTTCACCATCTCCTGGAGTTTGCTCAAACTCAAGTCCATTGAGCTGGTGATGCCATCCAACCACCTCATCTTCTGTTGTCCCCTTCTCCTCCTGCCTTCAGTCTTTCCCAGCATCAGGGTATTTCCAATGAGCTGGCTTTTAGTATCAGGTGGCCAAAGGATTGGAGTTTTAGCTTCAGCATCAGTCCTTCCAATGAATATTCAGGATTGATTTCCTTTAGGACTGACTGGTTGATCAACTTGCAATCCAAGGGACTCTCAGCAGTCTTCTCCAGCACCACAGTATGAAAGCATCATTTCTTCAGTGCTCAGCCTTCTTTATGGCCCAAGTCTCACATCCATACAAGACTGCGTTGACTATACTGACATTTGTCAGTAAAGTGATGTCTGCTTTTTAATACACTATCTAGGTTTGTCATAACTTTCCTTCCAAAGAGCGAACAGATGGCTGTAGTCATCATCTGCAGCAAATTCTCATTTTCCATCAAAATCAGAAGATCCAGAGATGAGACCTGTCAGCCTGTTTTTTAACAAGCCCTCCAGGTGACTGAGATGCTTTCTTAAGTCCTCAAACTACTGATCCTTAAAGGGTAATTGGTGAAGTATTGATAGAGTTGAAAATAAAATTAATATATTTACCATGTGTTTGTTTAGTCATAAAGTAACTTTAGGGCCAGGTGACTTTTTCTGTGAGGAATCACTCAAGTGATCTTCTGATTTACTTGTATTAATTAATCCTCACAATGGTCCCATGTGGTAGGTTCTTCGATTCTGACTTCTAAGATGAGGAAATTAAAGGGAAAAACCTGGTTCATGTCACCCAGCTTCATCTTCAGTGGATACTGGGAACTACAAAGGAAATTTGGAACTTAGAAATGGTCACCTCTCCCTGGGTGTGCAGGGATCTTGGAAGGGATTGGAGACTTCACAAAAAACCCAGGGACCCTCCGTGGGAAGGGCTGAGGCTGGACCTGCTCCCAGAGGTTCAGCGTTAAGGGAGCTTCTCAAGAAAAGTAGGATACAACTTAATACAGCAAAGCCCTTGTGCTCTCTGCTGTGTTAGCACTTTGTCCCTAGAATCACACTCAGATAGAACATTGAATTGAGTAGGTCAGTCCAGCTCACTCTAATAGAAGAACTTCTCATATTTTACTTCTAATGGATACTTTTCATAAATTTCAACTTCCAAGTTCAGTGTTCCTGATGCTAGAAAGTTCTTCATCTCCGTGAAATGAGAATAAAGTTCTGGGCTGAATGGCTCTACTGGGGCTGGTTTGAAATGTGCAGGCTAAACCCACATGTGAGTTTCTAGAGGTGTCTGCTTACATTCTTTGGAGTTAACTTTCCTTCTGCTCTGACTTTGATAGAAACCCACGTGAGATAGTACTTTCACTTAGCTGGAATGAGAGCAGATGGAATGTTCAAATCTTAAAATTTCTCCTGGATCGTTACCATGAGGCAACATTACATTGTTGGCAATATCATTTGTAAGAGCATTTTATGGCATTGTTTTGTGTTTGAGAAAAAATTAATCAGGAAAAGTTCAGTGTGGGAGACGTGTGGAATTATAATGAAGATTTGCTCTTTGCTTTCTTCTGTTGGTCTATATACATTATGCTCCCTCTTGGTGCCTAACTTGGAAAGCCTGGATCACAAATGCTCCTGTAGGCCTCTCAAGGACAGGTAAACAGAACCCATGAGCCCCGCTCCCCTCTCTACCTGACTGTCATCCATACAGAAACTGTTTGCCATGTCTCTCACAAACCCTAGTCTGTTTTTGGTCACCTCCTCCACATCTGGATGGCTTCCTTCATAGCTCAGTTGGTAAAGAATCCACCTGCAATGCAGGAGACCCTGGTTCGATTCCTGGGTAGGGAAGATCCGCTGGAGAAGGGATAGGCTACCCACTTCAGTATTCCTGGGCTTCCCTTGTGACTCAGCTGGTAAAGAATCCATCTGTAATGTGGAAGACCTGGTTTCAATCCCTGGGTTGGGAAGATCCTCTGGAGAAGGGAAAGGCTACCCACTCCAGTATTCTGGCCTGGAGAATCCCATGGACAGAGGAGCCTGGCAGGCTACAGTCCACAGGGTTGCAGAATCAGAATGAGCGACTAAAATATTAAAATCTTTTGATGTTCTGACAATCTGGTGTTTGTTGCAAAAACTCCTCTATATCCTGGCTCCACCAGCACCTCTTTGGAGCTGTCTCTCAGAGTGATACAAGAGGCTGTGTCCTTAAATCCTCAGGTTTGTCTGCTGAGTAAAACAAACTCTCAACTTTTCCATGGTGCTGTTTCTTTTTGTTTTTCAGATGACAACACCACACTATGGCTGTCCTCTGGGTTTTTGTTTTTGTCATAGGCCAAAACAGAACAGGACAGATAGAACAGAAAAAAACTTGAGGTACCATTTTCCAGAGATGAAAATACCCAATCCAGGGCTTGGTGCCCAGTCTTTCCCTTCTCCTAGGAAACTTACTGTGCCTATTAAAGAGACAGCTTCTTTATGTGGGAAAGTGATGTGTTTCCAAATTCAAAACAAATTGGTAGTGTCCTAAGCTCAATCTCAAAAGGCTAAGTTAATGCTTAAGTTTTTCAAACTGCACCAGGTCTGGCTAATTGCTTACAATGTAGATGAGGACTTACCATTGACCAAACATACATTTTCAGGCTTCCCTGGTGGCTCAAATGGTAAAGAATCCACCTTCAATGCAGAAGACCTGGGTTTGATCCCTGGATCAGGAAGATCCCCTGGAAGAGGAAATGACAACCCACTCCAGTATTCTTCCCATGGTGTGGGAAGCTAGGCGGGCTGCAGTCCGTGAGGTCCCAGAGTCGGACACTATTGAGCAACTAACACAAAACATACATTTAAGTGACAAAGCTCCTTCTTGGGCCGTAAATATATTAAAATTAAACTTATAGTTTTTTTTTTTTTTTAAGAGCACCATCTTGATATTGACATGTAGAACCTAGATTGCTTTCAAACAGGAAAAGAAAATTGAAAAAAATTCACGCAAACTATTCTGGTGATTCTTTTCCTTGGTAGAAGGCTCTCTTGAAAGCCAAAAGTGTTATATTTTTAGGATATTTTCAGAAAATAGGCT
Source organism: Bison bison bison (assembly GCF_000754665.1). Taxonomy (NCBI): domain Eukaryota; kingdom Metazoa; phylum Chordata; class Mammalia; order Artiodactyla; family Bovidae; genus Bison; species Bison bison. Next base: position 2,427,772 of record NW_011495002.1, on the reverse strand, counting down.
ACATTGAGGTCATTTTGTATCTTGCTGTTGCTGCTAAGTCACTTCAGTCATGTCCGACTCTGTGTGACCCCATGGATGGCAGCCCACCAGGCTCCCCCGTCCCTCGGATTCTCCAGGCAAGAACACTGGAGTGGATTGCCATTTCCTTCTCCAATGCATGAAAGTGAAAAGTCAAAGGAAATCGCTCAGTCATGTCTGACTCTTCGCAACCCCATGGACTGCAGCCAACCAGACTCCTCCATCCATGGGATTTTCCAGGCAAGAGTACTGGAGTGGGGTGCCATTGCCTTCTCCATTTTGTATCTTATAAATGAGTATATTCATCAAGAACTTAATTGTACTAAGAAAGCAAATAAATCGATATTTGAATCAAACCTAACTGCTTTTGAATTATAGTTGATGTTCTTTAGTTCAGGCTTGGTATCTGAGTGTGGTTGCAGTGATGTTATATGAGTAAGAAGCCAGTGAAAATGAAAGTGTCAGTCATTCAGTTGTGTATGACTCTTTGCGAGCCTGTGGACTATATAGCCTGCCAGGTTCCTCTGTCCATGGGTTTCTCCAGGCAAGATACTGAAGTAGGTTGCCGTTCCCCTTTCCAAGGGATCTTCCCAACCCAGGGATTGAACCCTGGTCTCCCACATTGCAAGCAGATTCTTTACCATCTGAGCTATAAGGGAAGCCTGAAATGTCTATGCAAATAAATGAGAAAATGATCAGGGCCTTTCTACAGATAGCCACTAACAGCTTGGTGGAGCAAAGCATGAAAAGATTCGACACTTTTTTTTTTTTTTTTTTGCATTTGCACCCTGAAGACCTTGTTGGAAATGCAAACAAGTTACTTATTACTTATATTTCTATAGGGCTTCAAAGTTGACAAAGCACTTTTATCATCTCTTATCCTATAACCTAAGAACCTGGGCCAAATTCCCACGTGTGAAAGATGAGGCCATTGGGAGAAGAAAGATTAAGTGAGATGCCCATGGTCTTATTGCTAACATAGAGCTGGTACTTTTGATGCCAGGACTACTGGTATCTCCATGATTCCAAGCCATCTCAGGATGTAGCGGCGAACCCCACACTGTAGCCACTGCTTCTTCACTCTGATAAAATGATGAAGGAAGCAGTTACAGAAAGCAGCCAGTCATGGTACTGGGGTTGAGTGGTGGTGACAATGATGGCATTTTCATGGCCACCATTCATAGTCCCTGGTCCTCCAGCCAAGATGTGGTAGCTGGTGAACTACACCTTATCAGTCCTGTTATCATTATAGTAGACATTGACAAGGTACACACCATCCATCAAAATAGCTCAGATGTGTATATGCCTGAGATCTATATACTTGAATCAATGGTTTAACATTCTACTTTCTTCCTTGAAAAGCATGCATCCTTCATAAAGAGGTTTAACATATATATGGAGGAAAAATATCATGATTTATGTTTAGCAGAGATTAGAAGAAAATTAAGGTAGACCCTCCATTATCAAGGCTGGCTATTTGCAGAAAGGCTTGAAAATATTTGGAATAGCTCTGTCTGCACCAAATTCTGAAGGTGATAATAGAATGTCACCAGCATAAATATTTCTATCTCCTTTCCAGAAAGGAAATATGATAGATTTTTTTAAAGGAAGCGGAAAAGAAAAGGAAATACCTGTGTGTCTTTTAGTTTATCTGCAGGGAACAACATTTCCTGGTTCTAAATTTCCACTCATTAACTCTACCTGACCACCCCCGCCCACAATCTCACTTTACTAGATCATAAGATCCAATTGGATGCTGGAAATGTTATCCAGCCATGACGTCAGCAGATTTGTGCCATGCAAACACCCTCTGGGCCAAGAAGTGCTCCTTTGTGTCTCCTTGGGAAGTAAGGATGTGTCAATGTGATCTTGATACAAATATTGATGTAGGATGCCCACATTTCAATGTCTGTCTCTTATAGACCCCTTACCATCTGTGGGTTTAGAAAAACATATGCAAGGATTTAATGTAATTTCAAAAGATGAATGGAAGATGACAGCTGGTGAGTTGGAGCCATTAAGGATGTAGCCAACAGTGGTGCTTCAGAACTGATGGAGACGTATAGGCTTTGGGTTTTGCAGGTAACAATCTTCCCTTTGATACCCCTCTGCCATTATTAGCAGTACCTACCCCTGCAGAATTCAGAGGAGAGAGCTGTAGACCAGGCTGACCATGTTTTAGATACTTCCAGAAATTCACTAAGGAAGCAGCTGACACCTGTAAGCAAGATTTCTGCCATTCTGTTCCCTGTACTCCGTCTGTACCTGATTTCAAATCTTCAAATCAAATTGTATTCAATTATGGTTTGACCTGGATTATGAAAATGTTGAAGGCTTCGATTTTTACTCCTTTGTGGGAGGATAAAACAGTGTATTCATTTGCTCAGTCTGCCATAACAAGGCACTACAGACGGGGTGGCTTAAACAACAGAAATTTATTTTCTCACGTTGCTGGAGATTAGATATTCAAGATCAAGATGTCCCCAGGCTGTTTCTCCTAAGAAAGAACTTAATAAACTTATTGTAACTTAATTACCTCTGGAGAGACGCTGTCACGAAATACAGTCGCATTCTGACTTACTAGGGGTTAGCACATCAATGTATGAGTTTTGCAGAAGGGAGAGACACAATTCAGGACGTAACAAATAGTATCCAAGTTGACTCAGAGAAGAGACAAATCTGAATCATCTGTTGGCTCCGTGATTTTCAGGAAAAAAAAAAAAAAAACATAAAAAGACAGGATCTTCCTCAAGAAATTGGTGATATCACCTAAGAGTCATGCATTTTCAGTGGTACTGCTAGAACTGAGTGACAGTCATATGTTGTGGATTTCAGCTTTGGAGCCTGAGTCAAAAATCTTTTGCTCTTTGCTGGAACTGTCATAATCTACTATTTATATAGAATATAAATCCTGTCTACTACAAAAGGATTGGTGGTGATATATAACTTTAAACATAATGAAAAAAAAAAGAAAAGGAATCATGACATTTAGAGAAGAAATAGATGTTACTAATTACCTGGAAAGAGTTATAGATTATAGTTTGAGCTTAATTATTTTCTAGACTTCCCAGAAATGAAGGAAAACATAAATTACAATGAGATATGTTATCTTTGTGGACTGTTAAAGAAAGCAGGCAAGCTTGCCTGGAGAGTACAGTTATTTTGTTTTTTGTGTTTTTTTCCCTCTAAAACTAAACCCAAGGAAAAACTTCTTGCTTGAGACATTTTTCAGAGACCTGAATGAATTGAGTGTTAGATGTTGAATAAGGGATAGCAGATCATGAAAGAGACAGTGTCTTCTAATATGTTTAATGAAAGTAATTATTTAGAATGAAAACTGTCTTATAGCTAACATTAGTGTTACAAGGGGAACATTTGGCATAATTCATATCTTTGGGGAAATAACATTCTTAGAAAACTCTTTTCTCCTTGGAGTGATTATTAGTGGAAGAAGGAAATCGAGAAACTGAGTAAGCTACCACATTATAGCAAAGCCCATTAATGAGACTCTGGACAGGCAGTGGCATGCCTAGAGATGATCCGGGCTTAGAAGCTGGCAAAACAAAGGCTTTTCAAAAGAAAATACAGAGCATTTTTTCTCTTCATTTTCTTTCTTCCTGCAGTTTTCCTCTTCTTTTTCTGCCTTTATCTCATCCTCACCTTCCTCTTTCTTTTCCTCTTATTTCTTCTCCTCTCCGTCTTCTCTTCCTTCTTTTATTCTCTTGGCGTCTGAGAGAAAGGAATTAGAAGAGGTAGTCATTGACAGGATGAAAGAACTAAGAGTTGATTGTTTTCCAAGAATGGGAGGCCGGGGGCTTCTGTGGTGAGTCCAGTAACTAAGATTCTGAGCTTCCAATCCAAGGGGCCCAGGTTTGATCGCTGGTCAGGAAATTAGATCCTGCAGACTGCAACAAAGATCCTAAGTGCTGCAACCACGACCCTATGCAGCTAATAAATAAATAAATACATTAAAAAAAAAAACAAAGAATGCATTTTATGTAGCCAGCCTCCAAGATAGCCCAGAGTGATCCCTGCCACCTGGAATATCAGCCTCTGTCTGTGTGACCAATAGGATGGAGCAGAAAACTCATCAAGGTCATCTGGCTTCCTGCTTGCCATCTCTTATCCTCATTCTTGCTCACTCATTCTGGGGGACACCAGCTGCCCAGTGGCTTCCTGCCAGTAGCTGCTGAGTGAGGTTGGAAGTGGGTTTTCCATCCTGTCAAGCCTTTAGATAACTATAGCCAAGGATGATATCCTAACTGAAAGACCCTGAGGCTGAACTGCCCAGTAAACTGTTCTCAAATTCTATAAGATACAGAACTTATGATACAGCTGTAATACTGTTCTGTGACCCACAGGAGCTGTGAGATAATAAACATCTATTTCTTTAAATTGCCAATTTTGGGGGTATTTTTGTAATCTATGTGTGTTTGTGTTAGTCGCTCAGTCATGTCCAACTGTTTGTGACCCTATGGACGGACTGTAACCCACCAGGCTCCTCTGTGCATGGGATTCTCCAGACAAGAATAGTGGAGTGGATAGTCATTCCCTTCTCTAAGGGCTCTTTTAGACCCTGGGATCAAACCCAGGTCTCCTGCATTGCAGGCAGATTCTGTACCATCTAAGGCACCAGGGAAGCCCTGTAATCTACGGTAGGAAACTAATAATAGCATTCCTGTGCAAATTGTTTGCAACGCAACAAATTTTAGTGCAAATGCATTTCTCTCTCCTGCTGCCATGTCATTTCCTCAAAGATTTCTCTCACCAAGTGAGCAGTGAATATCAGTCCTTCTGGTGTCACTGAGCTAATGCAAACTCTGATCTGAACAAATTACACATAACAGTCCTTTACTCCTTTCTGTGTATTACTCCACATGCCCAAATATGCCGCTTAAAAATAAAGCAATAATAACAATGTAAGACTTACACGACCAAGTATTTCTTTGGCATCTTTAGAATGCGTCATGTCTTCAGCCTGCCCTTGAGTTATGTCTTTTCATAGCCAGATCCAACTGCTCTGCCCAGAAGAAAACGCTAAGAGGCAGCACATCCAAAAACGTAGCTGTGTTCTTTGGAAAGTATTTCCCCAGAATGCAGACTATGCAGACTACTTCTGATTATCAATGGCATTCATTCTGCTGTAGTTTTTTTTCCATAAAAAATCTGGCTAGGGAATTTTAAAAATCAGTACGAAAGACACATTTCACTACCACATTGGAAAAAATATTGTGTTTGGCGAAGGGGAGGCTTTTGGGTGCCATTGGCAAATACCCTCATCTTTAGTCCTAGTAACTGGAGCTGAGAAAAAAAAAAAAAAATCTAAGCCATGAAGCCCTGTCTGCATCCTAATTCAGATGGGTTATTTATCCCCTTGGCTTTCCCCTTGTTTTGATTTTATTGGCTGAGTCAAACATCTTTCTTGTCCTTATTCCAGCATCAGTAGAATATCTCTATTCTTCTCTGTTTAGTTGGACAGACTGGCAAGATTCAGAATGATTTTGATAAAAATTGAGGGCAGATGCAGCACTCAATATTTTTGATAGATGTGGTTCCATTGCTGTTTTGTTCTGAGTCTCAAAGCTAAATAAAAAACTGAGCCAGTGATAATTTCAGGAACATCAGAAATTTTTATGAGATGCCATCAGTTCCGGGTACTCCTTGACCAAATATACACATATATGTACATGCACACATATATATCTATAGATAGATCTGTCTTTTATATGTAAACCAGTCTGCCATACAAAATATTAACAATGATCCAAAAAGCCTGACCCCTTAACCATTGTTGTTGCCATATCTTCTAGCATAGAAATTAAATGATGCTTCCAAACATTAACAGCAAATCAGTGGCAGAACCAATTATGAACTGTTAAATCATAATCTGATGATTAATTAGCTTGATCAGATTTGACCATGTTATGAGAAATTAAGGACGACTTTCCCTCTTTGTATCTGTAATATGTATCAGGGGCAGAGTTGGTCAGTATCTCTGTGTTTGTCCTTCTGGGACTGTAGGAGGGACTTTGGGCTTCTCTGATGAATCAGTGATAAAGAATCTACCTGAGATGCAGGAGATGTGAGTTCGATCCCTGGGTTGAGAAGATCCCCTGGAGCAGGGCACGGCAACCCACTCTAGTATTCTTACCTAGAGAATCCCATGGACAGAGGGTCCTGGTGGGCTATGGTCCACAGTGTCGCAGAGTCGGGCACAACTGAAGCGACTGAGCATGCAAGCATGCAGCAGGTACCTTAGTCCAAGACCATATTGAAGTTCTGCTACCATGGACATCTAATGTTCACAGGAGTGCTGGTGGAGATATTAAGAAATTACCACAGAAAGCTTAGAGACATCCCAAATGCTGGACCAAGGTAAATCCAGGACCATTTGGAAGAGGTTAACAAAGAACCTGAGAACAAATGACCTAAGTGTGTTTGGTCTGAGTATTTCGGCAGGACACTCTGCTTTCAGATTAGTGGTAGAGAAAGGTTTTAGGAAGCTTGGGGAAAGGGCCTGTAAGCCCTTCTACTCTTTATTCTGATTCTGCTAAATCAGAAGGACGGTGATTAAAAGAAGTTTTCTGAAGGATTAGGTGTTTAGATGTACATGAATCCTATTGAGGCTGACTGCTCGATACTAACTTGAAGCAGACTTAAATTTATCTCTATGCTAATAATATCTTGAAATACAATCAATGGTATTCAGAGCTTGTCTACCTCATGATTCATGTCTATTGCACCCATTACAACCCAAACAGAAAGCAAAGTTTTCCTTTTTTTTTTTTATAGTTACATAAAGCAGAGGGACCAGCAGGTATTCCCATGATGAAGGCAAACCGAGATGAAAAATTTCTGATTGTAATCCTTTTAACCAAAGTTGGAACACTTCTAAAAATGAAACTTAATCTTTTAAAGAATCACTTATTTCAAGTCCATTCCTGGACATATAGAAGGGAAATATTTGGGTATTCATTAAAAGCAAGACAAAAGACCTACAAACCCTTTGGTCCCGTGATGTTCTACCAGAAACAAAGTGTCATAAAGAAACTTAAAATGTTTCTCTCAGTGGCTTTTTGAAATTTTTAAGTCTCATCTATTGAGCGCTTACCTATAATTTTGTAACCATTTTCAAGAGATTTGCTGGTAGTCACTAATCATTGAGATGAGGAGCCTTGGATTCAAACAGGAGCAAAATTTCCCACTGTAAATGCTGCACAAGCAGGACCATCCAGGGAAATTAGTAGGAAATTAAGAGTGGTGAGTGAACATCTACAAATTAATAATGAAGTTTTAGGTTTGGCAAAAAAACACAAAAAGCCTTCCAAATTTGTTACACTTACAGTTTATAGCTATGGGGTAATTAAGCCTCTGCATATAGACCCTGATGCTGGGAAAGACTGAGGGAAGGAGAAGGGGATGACAGAGGATGAGATGGTTGGATGGCATCACTGACTCAATGGACAGGAGTTTGAGCTCAAGAAGATAGTGAAGAACAGGGAAGCCTGGTGTGCTGCCGTTCATGGGGTTGCAAAGAGTCAGACACAACTTAGTGACTGAACAACAACAATACAATTCGAATTCACCTTTGAGAAATACAGTGTAACCCCTCTAGTCTTCCAGATCAAGGCTGGTTATATTTCGAGGATCATCTCCAAAAATATTCTGTGTCCCCGAAAAATTACTCCAGGGCCCTGACAGTGGTATTTCCTCCTGAATACCGAGCTACCCACACTTAGCAGTGTAGCCTGAGAAGTTCTTTGAAGTCACCATAGGCCCCCCCAAAAGGGACACATCTTCTGAAAATGGTGTGCTAAACAAGAGTGGCCACATCCACCTAGCACAGTGAAAAACAAAACAAAAAACAGGATAAAAAAAAATAGGACTCCAACTTGAATTTGTGTTTCATCCTTTGCCACAGAGAACTCAGTGAGCAGAACTAAGCAAAAGGTTAATGTCCTTTACTCGCTCAGTAGTGTCCAACTCTTTGTGACCCTATGGAATATAGCCCATCAGACTCCTCTGTCCATGGGATTTTCCAGGCAAGAATACTGGAGTGGGTAGCCATGCTCCCCTCCAGGGGATCTTCCTTATCCAGGGATCAAACCCAAATCTCCTGCACTGGCAGGCGGATTCTTTACCAATGAACCTCCAGGGGTGCAAAAAGGTAATACATACAATTTACAAATTTTATATAAAAGATATGAGATACATAAAATTCATTTCACTAGAGTCAAAAAATGGACTTTCCTGGTAGCTCAGACAGTAAGAATCCTTCTACAATGAGGGACACCTGGGTTTGATCCCTGGGTCGGTAAGATCCCCTGGAGGAGGGCGTGGAAACCCACTGCAATATTCTTGCCTGGAGAATCCCATGGACAGAGGAGCCCGGTGGGCCACAGTCCATGGGGTTGCAAACAGTTGGACATGACTGAGAGACTAAGCACAGAGTCAATAAATAATAACCTTTAAAAAAGCTTAAAAGATTGCACTTGCTAAAGATTTCTTAGTTTCAGCCAAAGCAGACATTCAGCTAAATTCTCCCAAGGTCTTTCTTGGATTCCAGTTGCTCCCAAGGTTTAACTCTGGGTTCCCAAACCTGGGAGAGGAACTCTATTGTGAAGTTACTGATATAATACTATGTGTTGACCAGAAAATCAGGAAAGAAAGGTCGCTTTTCTTCATGGACAAAATAAGCTATTGACTGTGAAGAATTAGGCATTGGAACCCTGAAACCAGCGAATTGAGGGTGAGGGAAGTCAAAGAAACAGAGACAGTACCTGAGAACGTGTGGCTTTTCTTCTTGTAAAAGCAAAAAGACTCCTTACATAACACGATCACCTTTAAGCTTTATTTTGCCTCATGCATGTGGGATTAAGCACACGTTTTAAAAGGAAAGGAGACTAATGCCCTCCCATGGCAGTGTTTGTATTTCCCACTGCTTTCCCGAGGGCACTATTTTTAAAAGAAACATCACACCCAGGAGCCCCAAGGTGAGAGTACCAGCGAAACAAGGCCAGCTTGGAAATCCGGAGGAGACTCTGGTTTTCATTATGTGAGTTAGAGGTCGTTACTTGAATGTTATTTTTTTCCCTCTTTCTTTTTTTTTTTTTAATTTTAAATCCACAGCTTCTTGGTCTCCAAACTTCCAGCATGCTCATGGTTATTATTCTTTGGGTGTTTTAAAATTATGAACATAGAAGAGTCAACTGGAGTCTCACACTCTGACTAGCTGATGGAAAGCTTGTGCTTCATGAACATCATTCATATAGATCAACTATGTCATAAATCGCTTGCTGGCCTGTGTGGCTGTAACAAGAACAAGAGAAATGGTCTGAATTCTCCCTCTCTGGATCTTCTACTAAGACAAGGATCTGTTCAGCAAAATGACCTTTTCAGGGGATTTACTAAGTGGCCAGAGAACATGAAAAACCCCCATTTCTCACATTTCTCCATTACTGGGGGGTGGGACTGCAAAATGAGAGATGGCACATTTTGAAATTCAATGCATTTGTGTAGTTACACTGGAAGTCTGAAAAATGTAAAATTATACAAAGGTAATCATGTCTGTTTTGGTTTCCACCTCCCAAAGAAAGGTTTTGAGATAAAATGAAGAAGGATATATATCAGTTGTGACAGCTTTGTTCCTGTATCTACTTTCTCTTAAATGAAAAGGACCATGATAAGTTTGTTTAAATTCTTAATGTAAATACCCATGTAGAATTCATTCATGATGTGAAACGTGGATTTCTTTTTTTTAAGATTTTATTTATAGAAGGTGGCTGTGTGTTCATTAGCAGTTGGTAAAAGATTAGAGGAAAAGGAAGTACCAATTACTGGTTAATCTTTGTAATGAGAAATCCTCTCCCTTCTATCTTTTGTGTGCCTATCTGGCAATGGGCTTAATAAGTCTACTACTACTCAGACTCGGGAGAGCTTTGGGGCTCTGAAAAACCAGGAGGATTTTGCTTCTGACTGCAGAGAAACGGGAATTAAATGCTTTCCTATCACTCTTCCAGTTTCTAATGCACTTCATTGTTTAGCTGATTATTACTGTGGGCACATCATTTCACATTGACTACCCTGATAAAATGTGAAGCTTCAAAGTACCCATCCTCGGGGAATTTACAAGTGAAATCCATTCGTTGGCAATTTTAATGGCTACTTAATCAATCTTACTTGGGTCATCCAGTATGGTTGAGATAACTGACACAGACTGGTTCTTTATAAGGAGACACAGTGCACTGAGAAACCTCACTTACTCTGACCGTTCCCATCAAAAGTGCATGATGATTAGGATAAAACCAAAAAGCATCATGTTGGCTGAAGAATCCAAGGATTCTTGAGAGAGGGACCTGCAATCTTCTTCTCCCTGAGCTAGATTCTTGGGAAATCAGGATGGCAGTTCTCTGGGCTGTGTCTGTATGTTTGGACTGGATGTTGTTTGGGAGAGTATCAGGCTGTTTTGAGGTTCTTAGAGTTTTTCCAAGAATTTATATTTCAGTGTTGTTTTTTCAAAATGTTCCCATCTTTTAGAGATTATATGTGTGTGTGGGTGGGTGTGTGAGAGACAGTGCGTATGTGTATATAGGAATTAATCTATGGGATGACCTTAGGACAAAAGAGAACTTTCTATTTCCATATGACTAACTGAAGGCAAATCATTTCTTTTTTTCAACCATCAGGGCAAGACTCTTAGTGCCAGCATGGTGTCTGACACATACTAGGTTCTTAAAAAAAAATATTTATTTGTTGAATGAATGAAAGTATATCTCCTTTTTCTATCCCCTTTTCCACCTTCTAACTCATTGCATGACATTATTTGATAGGAGTTCCTTTAGGGAAATGATATTGTTTCTTATTCACCCAGAACCTCTCATAGTACCTGATCAATAAACCTCCATTAAAGGAGTTAAAGGAGGCTGAGTACCATCTGCTCCTTCAGAAGAAATGACTAGCACTCCCTGGGGACTCACTGTTCATGAAGAAAGACTGTAACATCCAGTTTCCCTCATATGTTGATCATCACATGAGCCAGGATAGAATTCAGACATGCTTATTTCATCAGTATAAAATGCAATAGTCGAGTGGCCAGAAAGAGAAACATTTGACAACATAGAAATAAGCAGATTTGGAAATCTTTAGATCAAGTTTTATTTTATTTTTTAATGATATTTCCAAGCCCTACTTTGATACCTGGATGATGTTGATTGCTATCTTCTGAACTCCAGTACTCTTGCCTGGAAAATCCCATGGATGGAGGAGCCTGGTAGGCTGCAGTCCATGGGGTCGCTAAGAGTCAGACACGACTGAGCAACTTCACTTTCACTTTTCACTTTTATGCATTGGAGAAGGAAATGGCAACCCACTCCAGTGTTCTTGCATAGAGAATCCCAGGGACGGGGGGCTGCTGTCTATGGGGTCGCACAGAATCGGACACAACTGAAGCGACTTTGCAGTAGCAACGGCAGCCTGAGCAACAGTTTAGAGCTTTCACGTAGCCTTTCTGGATGGTCCATGAGATCAGCATTCTAGCTGCATCCTGCTGAAGATGCCACCACTGTGCTGTTTACAGGCAGGGATGGTGAAACCTATTCAGCTCCCAAAAGACCATGCTCTTTCATCTCATGTGGTTTCAAATTCAAGTTGATCTGCTAACTTGAGAAGGAAAAAAAAGACTACAAAAATGGACCTGTGGCTTTAGGAGATAATGTTGCACTCAAGGAAAGGAGGAATCATCATATCCTGGACACAGTCTTGGTTGGTGTGTCCCCAGTCTGAATGTCTGTGGAAGTACTGGGTTAACCAAAAAAGTTCGTCTGGTTTTTTGTACCATCTTACAGAAAAGCCCGAAAGAACTTTTTAGTCAACCCAATATTTTCTTGCCTTCAGTGAACAACTTTGCCCATCTGGTGGTTGTCTTTATGGAACGTGTCTGAATTGCTCTTTGGGCAAAGGGAGCTGTGTTTAGGCAGGGCTCAATGATGGTATGGTATCAGCATCCCCAGCAGAGAGACAGCAACAGGACCTCCCCTCTCCATGAACCACTCCTTCCTGCAACATTAAGGACAACTACTGGTGTATGAGGGGCTTTCCAGGTGGTGCTACTGTTAAAGAACCCACCTGTCAATGCAGGAAACATGAGACATGGGTTTGATCCCTGGGTCAGGAAGATTCCCTGGAGAAGAAAATGGCAACCCACTCCAGTATTCTTGCCTGGAGAATCCCATGGACAGAGGAGCCTGGCAGGCTACATACAGTTCATGGGGTCACAGAGTTGGACATGACTGAAGCGACTAACCATGCTGGTGTGTGAAGCAAAAAGAAGAAAGCATTTGAGCATGGAAAGAGGAAAACCAGTTTTGTTTCACAGACTGTCTGCATGAACATATTCATGTAGTATTTACCTCATCACTAAATATTCCTGCTCCCTTTTCTACTGTCTATTCAGCATTTCTGCAAATTAACTTCTTCCTGAACTAATCATGATTGCCAGCTATTGAACAAAAACACTACTTTTTGATGACTTTTCTGTGAAAATTTAGACCTGGTAGGCGATTTTATTGCAAAAAAAATTCTTTTTCCCTTAAAAATACTAAACTGTTAGGTTTCATGTTGTGGGCTCCTGGATGTCAAATGTCTCGAAGTCTTTAATTCTCAACAAATGTCAATATAAGAAATCATGAACCTCCAGGGCATATGCATCTTATTTACTGCTAACTTTATTCTGGGATCTTGACAAGAATTGTATGCAGCTACCTCGAGTTAATATTTCAAAGCAGTTACTAGTCCTGTTGGTTTATGTGATAGTCCTTAAGCAGCTGAATAAGGGTAAGAAGGAAGTTGAGGATAGCTACTTTTAAAATTGGCATCTCCTAAAATGTTTTTGAGAGTCCCTTGGACTGCAAGGAGATCCAACCAGTCCCTTCTGAAGGAGATCAGCCCTGGGATTTCTTTGGAAGGACTGATGCTGAAGCTGAAACTCCAGTACTTTGGCTACCTCGTGCGAAGAGTTGACTCATTGGAAAAGACTCTGATGCTGTGAGGGATTGGGGGCAGGAGGAGAAGGGGACGACAGAGGATGAGATGGCTGGATGGCATCACTGACTCGATGGACACGAGTCTCAGTGAACTCCAGGAGTTGGTGATGGACAGTGAGGCCTGGCGTGCTGCGATTCATGGGGTTGCAAAGAGTCGGACACGACTGAGAGACTGAACTGAACTGAAAATGTTTTTACTTGCTAAAGATGGAATTTTCCATTCATCTCTCAGTACCTGCTTTCTGCCATACTAATTTCTCTGATCTAAAGGTTTGGGTAGGGAGATATTTGGCATTTCCTTTTTTCCAACCGATTGATAATTCTTCCTTTTCAATCAAGTTGCCATATTCCACTTCTAGGTTGTTTTTTTTTTTTTGGCTGTACCATCAAAAGGTGGGTTAGGGAACTGAAGATATAAACTGTGAATGTAATGATTTTTACTTACCTGCTAATTTTTAGCCAAAGACAATGAGCTAAGGGGAATGACACAGCCACGGGTGCAACTTTGCCAGCAGCAGCAGTGACCTGACACGCTCTCTATTTCAACAGGAGGCAAGTTTCTCCCTCACTCTTGAATTTCCCCATCTGAACATCAGGCTACTCTGGCCAGGGAATTAAATGAGGCTGAACCCGATTACCAACATATTGCTTTATTTCTTGGTGGTAGTAAGTTAAGGCTTTCTAGAGTCATACAGCACGCAGTGATTTGAACATTAGAATTAAAACAACAACAACAATGAGCATTCAATTTAGCAGAGGCAGGAAGGAAGCAATGTTTAAAAACAGGTAAATTTCCTAGTGAGGCTTTTCGCGTGGTCTCTAAAAATCTGCTGAGCTGTTTCCCCAGGAACCACTGTCATAGATTCATACGACAAGGGGAAGTGGAATGGGTGAAGAGCAGACTGGGAGAAAGACCGAAATGGGGAAAGACAGGGCAAGCCAGGTAATCAGTGTGAAGGCTGGCTTTGTCTCAAGTTTGGAAGACAGTGTAGGTGCTATGGTCAAGAGGTGGTGATCAAGATATTTGGAATGGGACACCCCCTCTCTGGTTGTGTGAGCCGTTTTGGATCTTTCCTCTTATTCCAGGAGTATTACACTGGCTCACTTGGAAGATCTCAGTACGAAGGGTTAGGGACGATCCTTTGTGACTTATATTCTGAAGCTCTGAACAGAGTCACAAGTCACACAGCAGGGGAATGCTACCTTCAATCCCTTTCACAGTTCTAAACTTTGTTATCAGATACTATCCCCAGACAAACAATTCCTTTCTCCCTGTGGCACGTGGCATTGACTGCACCTCCAAGTTGCTGACAGTGTTGATTGGAGAGGTGGCCATATATCATGTGATGCCATCTCACTGCTATCTCCTTCTCAAAATAAGACAAAGACATGCAGGGAGCCTAACATGGGAGTGCAGCTGTCAACTGGTGTATAGGCTGGATGTGAAACTGTTCCATGTGCTTAGCTTGGAGACACTAGGCTCTGAGTGTGGAGGGTGGGTCCTCTGAGAACGAAATGAATGAACTGTTTGGAAAGCAAAGGAGGAGGGGTGTTGCCAGAGAATAATTTAAGAGAGGTCATGGGCTTATTAACAAAAATCAATGAAATGACATGAAAACAAGCAATGGGATTGTTGGCATCCTGACTTCGCATGAATGAGGATAGCAAATGGATTTCCATCCAAATAGGACCATTTCACATTTATACTTGGCAACGGCTTTAATGTTGGATATCAAAGTCTTAGCTGGTGGGCCAGCGCCTACATCCTATCACATGTTCCCTCTTCCATTTGTGGGGCACTTTTGAGTGGACAGGATTTAAACTACCTGGAAATCTGCTCTGCATATTTGAGGAAGGACAAGCAGACATCACAGGGGAGGCACACAAGGTGGCAATCTGCACACGTGACACTTACGACTTAACTTCAATGGGCTTCACGTGATGCAGTCTGGATGCCCAAGGAAATAAACAGATGAGAAAACAGAAATGTGATCTGAATGACAAAGAACCGAGGCATCTGTTCCTGCCAGCTGTAGGGCAGATGTGTGCGTGCACGCCACGTGTGCAGCGACAGGGATTTGAAAAACCCTGGAGGACACGTGTTCTCCTGGGCCTCCCTTGTTAATTAAAAATTGTGAGTGTCTTCCTTCCTACTTGGAAACACTCAGAAAGATCAACCTGACTGGGGGAGGTGGGTTTTGTTGTGATTAGGAATTCCATCACCTCCATGCGATGGGGTGATGCCAAAAGCATGTGTGTACAGAAGCCGTCCATCTGGCTGGGCAAGAGAGGATGACCAAGAGACTCACTCATCAAAAGAAACAAACTGAATAACACTCAGATTAGGGAGAAGAACATACAGGAGGTGGGGTTGGCACGCCTCCTGAAAGCAGTCACAGAATAGATATCCTTGGAAGAGGTAGATGCCTCTTGTGCTGCCAAGGAGCTTGGGTTTACTGACATCTCTTGTTCCCTCGATTCTAAAATGGGCATGAAGCTCATCCTTGATTAGATCAGAGGAAGTCCTCTGATTCAGGGCTGGAAGCAGAAGCCCAGAGAAGTCAAATGCTTTGCCCAAGGTCACACAGCTAGTAAGTGGTGGAGCGGGAGTGGGGTGGAACAAGGCAGGTCTCTTCTTTCACCCTGTTAACTGCTGCAAGTGATCCTTTAAAAGGGTTTATAAGTGCTGCATATATAGCAGGTGCTGTGACATTTATTTAACAAGAATTTTGCTTGGGTATGGGATGGGAGAGTGTGGTTTAGGTCAGTCAAGCAGTTTAAAGAGGAGGAGGTGTGGAGAGCAGTATTATTCTGACGATTTGTTGTTACTGTAGGAGAGGGAGGGGTAGGGTTGGAGAGATGGGGTGCAGAACTCTGGGGATGTGGCCAGGAGGAAAGAAACTGAAAAGGGGATGTTCTTAAAGACATTGCAGTCAGCTTTCTGAGGTACATGTTTTTGAGAAGAGACATCACCACCAATGACCTGATTCCCCCTGCAAAAAACCGTTGTCTGGAATAGAAATGGGGCTCCCTCACCCTCCTTTCCTAGCCCTCTGTTGCCCGTGAGAAATTAGAAAGAAGAAAAGCCAGATCCATAAGAAGAACCTTCCTGGAAGAAAGAAGCTGTTCCGAGTGGGTGTCGGTGCTTACATAGGCTGCTCTGAAAAAAACAAAACAAAACAAAAAAACCAACGTGTTCTGTTCAGGTCTGTACGGTGACAGCGATGGGCAGAAGGCTGTCCCTTCAGAAGAAGGCAGGGTTGGTGTGCTCGATGACGCAGCGCTTGCAGTGGCGTTTCACGAAGCGCAGCGCCTCCACGGACACCTCGCAGTCCTGCACGTTCAGCATCTGCAGGTCAAAGCAGTTGGCCGCCACGATCTGCAGGCCCTGGCCCGTGATGCTCTCGCAAGACTTGAGGCTGAGGCGCTTGAGATTGAAGCAGTTCAGGGCCAGGCACTCCAGGCCCGTGTCAGAGACCAGAGGGCATTTGCCGATGTCCAGGGACTTGAGTTTGGCGCAGTTCTTGGCGAGGTACTCCAGGCCGTGGTCCGTGATGCCCTCGCAGCCCCTGGCATTGAGGTAGCGCAGCTTGCCGCAGTACTTGGCCACGTAGCGGATGCCCACATCGGTGACCCGGCCGCAGTGCGCAATGCTGAGGTACCGCAGGCGGGACTCCAGCTTGGCGATCTCGCGCAGGCCAAAGTCGCTGACGAAGCGGCAGTCGCTGACGCTCAGCTCCTTGATGGAGGTGCAGTAGATCATCAGGTAGCGGAGGCCCTCGTCAGTGAGGCGGACGCAGCGCCGCAGGTACAGGTGGGTCAGCTGCGTGCAGTGGGCCGCGATGGTGTGCAGGCCTTCGTCTTCCAGCACGAAGCAGTCTGTCATGTCCAGGTAGCGGATGGAGATCTGTTTGCCGTGCAAGGGGGACAGTTTAATGGAGGCCTCGCGGGTCAAGCTGATGCAGGTCACCTTGGAGCATCCTAGACGGAGAGACAGAACACACGCTCAGAACGACCTCGGGGAACGGGGAATGGTGGGGGGGCTCCTGAATAGATTCCTACCCCTCTCTGGATTTGGGTCCCTTCCCTTCCTGGCTGCTCAGGAGACGGAATGCAAGAATGGGCTTTCCGTGTTCATCATTTAACTACTCTGGGCTTAAGAGGCTTTGGGGTTTTAGAATCAGAAAGATAAGGGTTCCAATGGATCTAGATCCATCAATGGTTGGCCTGACGTTTGGGCAAATCGGTCCTTCAAGTAGGTCCTTTGCTTTAAAATAAGGGTGCTCTGCTTCCCTGGAAGGTGGCTGTAAAGAAGACATGAGACTGTGTGTGTAAATATCCCATCCTGGTTCTGGAAAGTTCAGGAAGCTCAGTTCTTACCCTGCAGTGATCTGGTAGCTCTCTGATCCAAAGAAGTGAGATAGGAAATAGAAGGCTGGACCATGACTGCAGTTTGGCAGAAAGAGCACTGGCTTGGGAGTCACAATCCATCTCAGGTCTGCTTTTTATGGTCTGAGGCAGGAGGGTTAAGTTTTCTGAGTCTCAAGACTCTTCTCTGAAATGGGAGTGAGTAGCTGGTATGCCTATAACTCTGGGGATATAATAATGAGGATGCAACCAGGTAATGGCTATGGATATACTTTGAAAACCATGGGAAATATATGTCATTAGTCTAACAAAGTGACTGTCTAGGGATTCAGTTCCACCTTCTCTGGTCCAGGAAGAACAAAATCAGGATTATCCTCTATCCCTTCAACCAGTTTGTCCTGCTTTTACCTGCTACGATCTATTTTCACAGCTGCCAGACACATCCTGGAACAGTACTCCTGTCATGCTCAAGGCCGTCTCACTACAAGCGTAAAAGCTAACGTCTAAAGGGGGCCTCCAAGGACCTGCACCCCTGGGCCCTTATGCCTTCCCCCTCTTCCAAGCCCACTGGGCTCCTTGCTAGTTCCCAGATGGCTCAGGTGCCTCCCTGCCTCAGCAACTGTGCACTGGACAGGGCCTCCCTGGATAACGCCCTGGGTCACCCCCACTTTCTTAGGCTTCAGAGCAACTGTCCTTTCATAGGACAACTCTTTGTGAGTCATCCTGAATGAACCAGTACCCTCTGCCTGACTCCCATTTATTTTCAGCATTCGTTATCACTTTGAGGCATTATATACCTATTTATTCACTTTTATTCACATTTATTTATGTGTTTGCTGTCCTCATGGAATGTAAGTTCCTGAGAAAAAAGGACTCACACTCTTCACTGCTGTATCCCTCACACCTGGTTCAGAGCTGGTTCTCACTAAGTACCTGTTGAATGAACAAATGAATGAATGATTTATAGAGTGTATACAGTCCCTATATATCAGGGCTTCTCTGATAGCTCAGTTGGTAAAGGATCCGCCTGCAATGCAGGACACCCCAGTTTGATTCCTGGGTCGGGATGATCTGCTGGAGAAGGGATAGGCTACCCACTCCAGTATTCTTGGGCTTCCCTGTGGCTCAGCTGGTAAAGAGTCTGCCTGCAATGCGGGAGACCTGGGTTTGATCCCTGGGTTAGGAAGATCCCCTGGAGAAAGGAAAGGCTACCCACTCCAGTATTCTGGCCTGGAGAATTCCATGGACTGTGTAGTTCATGGCGGTCACAAAGAGTCAGACACAACTGAGTGACTTCACTTTCCTTCACTTTCATGCAGTCTTTTATAGGAAAACCTGATGGGATAATCCAACTTCCAACATTTAAATATCCTCAGGATTGTGATCGAGGCTGAGGTATATCTAACATTGATAAACCAACTATTTTATAGTTAATTATAATGCCTTTTATTTCTGTTGAAAGATAACGTTTACAAAGTGCTTTTTATAAACATTTGAGAAAACGTTTATTGATTTTCTTCATTCTTTTTTTTTTCACTTGATTCTTTAAACAATCTGTTTTCTAGACAAGGAAATTAGTACTCAGGAAGATATCTTTAGATGCCTCTCTAAACTCCTTTCCCCTAAATATGTGTGGGAATAAATTTTATATGTATATATTTATACCATATATAACTATTATATATTTTATGACATATGAAACACTCATTTCATTATATATTTCAGTTCATTGTGTATTACTATTTAAAATATGTACACAGTCTATTTTAGTATATGAACATACATCATTAATATACATAGCCAAATACATCATATAAATGTAATAATACATATATTTCCTTCCACTACGTAGACTGTACATATACTTTTCATTTTCTCTCTCCTCCACCCAAATCCCTCTGCTGCTCTAAAGCCAGGCGCCTCACCTCCGGGGCTCCGCGCCTTGGCTAATGACGTCATCTCCAAGCCTTCTAAGCAACCACATGATAGTGTTAATGGGGACTTTCCTCCCACTCCTGGCAGGCTGCCCAGGAAACTCTTATAATATAAAATTCAGGTCCTGGGAATAATGACATTTAGAAGCCATGTGCTACCAAGTCGAAGAATTTCAGGAAGGAGCAAAGCATACACCCCAGCATTGGAGAACAAAGATGTGGCTTGTCAGAGCCTGTGCGCACAACTCCAGGGGGCTCTGTGGTTTTGCAGAAGGTGGTTGGTACCCCTCAACTGTCGCTCTGAACTCTCCCTTTGTTTGAAGTTCTTGTTTTACACTGACTGCGATCCTGCTTATGCTGAATCTGTATGTTCACACCGTGGCTGCCCATCTATCATGACGGTGAAGGCACTTAACGATCACAGGACAACTTTGTTCCTAAACTCTTAGTTCCAGTTTCCTATTTAAGAAAGAAATATCCAGTAAAACCTGCTGCATTCCAGGAAGGATACTCTATTCGGTCCAGGGAAACATTTGTCTGCATTTTGAAACCAAACCCCAATTTAATGAAATACTAGCTTAGCTCACTTTTGATGAAGACAAAATCATATCACATTTTGATATGCTTGCATCATTTTAGGTCAATCATTTTAAATTTCAGCTTTAGCCCTTTTATAGATTTGCTAAGTTTGGGTTGAAAATAAACTGATTCATGGCTCAATGGGTAATATCTGTGGGCAGTGGATGCATGTATATATTACAGACTTGCAGAGAACATGAGAAATCATTCCCTTTGAACTTCATTTTTTAAAGATGAGGCATCTCAGATTCAGTGAGATTATATGACTTGTACAGTCAGACTACAGAGAATTTTCCTGATACAAGACTTCTAATATAGCAGGGATGGTAAGAATTGACTAAGAAATAGCATGCAATTGATGAATTGCATGAGAGATGTATGATAGATGTACCAGCATGAAGTGAATATTTAGACACTGGGGTATCATAAGTCTTGGGAGTGGGGATTCTTGGAAGAGAGAAATAATTTGAATACACAAATATGGAACCCAGGTAGTATAAAGTAATAGCAGGAGCAAATTCAAGGGACAGGAAAGCATGGAGGCAGAGGGGGAGTGAGCAGTATTCACAGGATAAAACACAGGATTTATCCTGTGTGGCAGCTAAGATGGGAATAATCCACTGGGATTGGATCTTGGGGGCCTGTTTTACCATGCAGGATAAGGAGTAGGGATATTACACAACCAGGAGTGGATAGTATGGGTTGAACAAATCTGGGGCTATCTTTAATTAATTCCAGATTTGGTTCAGCTTTCACAAAAATGCTCATTACCACCTTCTCTCATTATTGGGTAATAATACTCTGGGATATAAAAGGATGATATCAACAAAGACCAACTACTGCCTCGTAAGTGTGTTACTGAATAAAACACACATGGGAGAACTTAACATGAATGAACTCATCTAGTCCTCCCAACCGTTTTACTGATGAGGAAGTTTTAGTCACTGCGCTATAGCTTTCCGAGCGCTTGTTCAGAGCAGTCACGAATGACAACTTTGTTTGAACCCTTTAGAAATCAAGATGACTGTTTGGGGCTTTGAAACTCCTCTGTTGAACGAATTACATTATCACAAAATACAGATATAAACTATGCCTCATTTTTTCCCATATAAAACTCATAATGAATTGAGAATACACAAGTATCCAGTTGCAAAACCGAGCAACGCTCTACCTGCTTACACCTGGGAGGATACCCTCAGCTTCCCAGGGGTCAGGCCGGAAAGGCTTTACTTAGGGGATGCTTGCACTGGGCCTCCGGCAATGAGACATCTGTTAAGAAGGTTTTGGGGGAGGTGAAAGGGGGCAGAGGAGGGAATGGCATGCAGGTCAGAGAGGTGCCCACACATCATAGTGTGCACAGGCATGGTGTACTTGGGAAATTCAAATGGTTCCAGGAAACACAGCATTCAGGTTACTAGGGGCAGGGTGAGATT
This sequence comes from Bison bison bison, assembly GCF_000754665.1. NCBI lineage: Eukaryota > Metazoa > Chordata > Mammalia > Artiodactyla > Bovidae > Bison > Bison bison. The sequence goes on along the minus strand of NW_011495002.1, from coordinate 2,406,400 downwards.
TGAACCTAGAAAGAGCAGCTCATGAGGTGCCATATATGCTTTGCTAAGCAACTTTTTCCCTACATGTCACGAGGAGGGATTGGAGATTTTATGCAGGGAAATGAAGGCTTAGCTTCTCAGTTTGAAAACATTCCTCTGGACCTTGGTTGTGTAGAAGGTGTATGGATGGAGTTGAGGTGGGTGTAAGGCCAGTGATAGGGCAAGCATGCATCCAGGCAGGCAGGCAGAAGAGAGGGGGTGGACTTAACATTCTGGGGGAGTAGAATCACCTGGGCAGGACTCAATTGGTCTCATATAACAGATCAGGAAGGGTAGTAAGGAGGACTCCCAGGTCTCCAAGTATAGGGGAGCCTTTGGAAGCAACTTCACTTGTAATAATCATAAGATTTAAACTTTAAAAATTGGTTAGTTGTAATATATTCTATTGATGTTTAGAGATGTTATTAATTGTGATGGTTAATTTTATGTGTCAACTTGACTAGGTGACAAAGTGCCAAGATATTTGGCTGAACCTTATTTCTAGGTGTGCCTGTGAGCATTTTTCTGGATAAGATTAACATTTGAAGCAGGAGACTCAGGCAGACTGCCCTTCCCAATGCATATGGTTGTTGTCGTTCAGTGGCTAAGTCATTCTTTGCCACCCCATGGACTGCAGCATGCCAAGCTTCCCTATCCTTCACTGTCTTCTGGAGCTTGCTCAAACTCACGTCCATTGAATTGGTGATGCCATCCAGCCATCTCATCCTTTGTTGTCCCCTTCTCCTCCGACCTTCACTCTTTCCCAGCCTCAGGGTCTTTACCAATGAGTCAGTTCTTTGCATCAGGTGGCCAAAGTATTGGAGTTTCAGCTTCAGCGTCAGTCCTTCCAATTAATATTCAGGACTGATTTTCTTTAGGATTTACTGGTTTGATGTCCTTGCAGGCCAAGGGACTCTCTAGAGTCTTCTCCAACACCACAGTTCAAAAGCATCAATTCTTCAGTGCTCAACTTTCTTTATGGTCCAACTCTCATATTCATACATGACTACTGGAAAAACCATAGCTTTAACTAGACAGATCTTTTCTGGTAAAGTGATGTCTCTGCTTTTTAATACGCTGTTTAGTAGGTTTGTCATAGCTTTTCTTCCAAGGATTAAGTGTCTTTTCATGTCATGGCTGCAGGCACCATCTGCAGTGATTTTGAAGCCCAATAAAATAAAGTCTGTCACTATTTCCATCTATTTGTTTTCTCATCTATTTGCCATGAAGTGATGGGACCATATGCTATGATCTTTGTTTTTTGAATGTTGAGTTTTAAGCCAGCTTTTTCATTCTCCTCTTTCACTTTCATCAAGAGGCTCTTTGGTTCCTCTTCGCTTTCTGCCATAAGGGTAGTATCATCTGCATATCTGAGGTTATTGATATTTCTCCGGGCAATGTTGATTCCAGATTGTGCTTCATCCAGCCTGGCATTTTGCATGATGTACTTTGCATATAAGTTAAATAAGCAGGGTGACAATATACAGTGTTAACATACTCCTTTCCTATTTTGGGACCAGTCCCTTATTCCATGTCCAGTTCTAACTGTTGCTTCTTGACCTGCAAACACATTTCTCAAGAGGCAGGTAATCTCTTTACACACACACACACACACACACACACACACACATATATGGGACATATATATATATAACTGGGACATACATATAAAACACCTCATATATATATAACTGTCCCATATATATATACATATATATACACACACACACATACATACACTATTGCTTCTATTTCTCTGGAGAACTGTGTTGTCTAGTCACTCAGTTGTGTCTGACTCTTTGCAACCCCATAGAGTGTTGCTCTCCAGACTCCTCTGTCCATTGGACTCTCCAGGCAAGAATATTGGAATGTGTTGCCATTTCCTTTTCCAGAGGATCTTCCCAACCCAGGGATTGAACCCGAGTCTAATACGCATGAGCAGGCATATTCTTTACCACTGAGTCACCAGCTAAGCCCTAGAGAACCATGACTAAACATTAATAAAAGGTAATAAGTGATAATGAATAAATGCTAGAGCTAGTTATAGTAACTTTCAGTGACTTTTAAAGATAACTTTCAAGGCGGGCATGCTAGGGATGGGAGGGGCAGTTTCACGTTCTCTGGGGGAGTTAAGCTCTAGACTGCCAAGCTCTATACTCAGTGGCAAGTATATTGCCACTGGAGGGCACCGTTCGGAGGTGGTGACACAAATCACCCTAATGAGTTGTTGGGTATTTGGAGTTCATCTACCTGAAAATACCCACCACCATTCCTGACAATATTTAGAATTCTGTGCTCTTAGTGAGTTAGAGATTCCCCCGTTTACACAGTCTTTATTTACACAGATATCCAGGTCAGGTTGATAGGGAGAAGCTTAATACATAACGGTTAGCACAGGGGCCAAGCAGGGTCCACTCACTCAGGCTAGAAGCCCGGAAACTTCCATCCCCAAACAGCACAGGCACTTTCCATATTTCCGAATCTCAAAAGAAGCCCAAAGACAAAATACAATTACTTGCAGCCTGTCCTGAGGGTGCACAGGGGAGCCCCTTTAACAAAGATGGGGATTCCAAAACAGTGTCATTTTCTAATCTAAGAAAAATAAAAGAAAATGAGGTGTTTATAAAAGAGGCCCACAGGATTCAGAACCTTTGAATGTTAAAGAATCCAATCCCTTAGTCCCCACACCCCTGTTTTTTTTTTTTTTTAAGTAAGAGTTAAGACATCTAGGGAAAGCTGTGAACTGTCCCAAATCACAGACTTTTGAAGCTAGTTCCCACCGCATCATAATGCTTTCTCTTTCCAGAATTCCTTGGGAGGAGGGGGGAAATGTAAGAAAACCTCTTCGTTTCCTGCTTCTTTATGCCAACAGCTGCTCACGACTAACTGAACATACGGTTTCCATGGCTTTGTGCTGGAGCCAACTCAAGGAGGGGAGCAGGGAAAGAATGTACGAGAAATAATTGACTGTCATCGGAAATATTTTCAGATGTCGGTTTTCAAAAGAGAGAGTGAGCTCCGAGAGCTGACTTTTACCTCAGGTTTTGTTAGAGGATATCATTTACCTCAGATGCTGGTAAATCCCCAACTCTATTTCTTGGCCTGTTCAGTGGTTTTTACTTTCGACCCCTCCCCAACAGTCCCTGAGGTTGTGGCTCGCGCTGCTCATTTCTTTAACTCCCAGTTGCATCTCACACACTCCAGCCTCTCAAATGTGTGTCTTTTGACTGGGTAGCAGATGAGATAAAGAAAGGCTGTTAGTCTGGCTGGATCCACGTCTGGCGCCTCAGTGCGAGTCTGGGCTTTAATTCTTCCTGCCTGTGAGAGGTTTGAAAGCAAAGCAGCCATGCTGGGAATTCCTTCATTTTAAAAAAAGAACTAAAGGGTTTCCCTCATAGCTCAGTTGGTAAAGAATCTGCCTGCAATGCAGGAGACCCTGGTTCGATTCCTGGGTCGGGAAGATCTGCTGGAGAAGGGAAAGGCTACCCACTCCAGTATTCTTGGGCTTCCCTTGTGGCTCAGCTGGTAAAGAATCCACCTGCATTGCAGGAGACTTGGGTTCGATCCTTGGGTTGGGAAGATCCCCTGGAGAAGGGAAAGGCTACCCACTCCAGTATTCTGGCCTGGAGAATTCTATGGACTGTATAAATCCATGGAGTTGCAAAGAGGAGGACACGACTGAGCAACTTTCACTTCACTTTCAAAGGCTTCACTTGGTGGGCCCTACCCTTGTACTCTGTAATTAAGAATACTGCTTGATGGCAGAGGCCAACACAATACTGTGAAATGATTTTCCTTCAATTAAAAATAAATAAGTTTGGGAAATAAAAAGAATATTGCTTGAGAAAAGATGCAAAAGCAACCCAAGGCTGAGGAGGGTAGGAGTGTAATATGAGGAGACCCTGAGCCATGATGGATTTTTCCCAGTGTCTGCAAAATTTCCAGCCATGGTGACCACTGGCCACAGCACAGAATCAGCTTAAACACAGCTCTTAGGCTCCATGCGACAGTGACCAGTGGATGTCAGGGCAGTTTCTAAACTACTTCGGTTTCAGCTAGAGAGCTGGCTCTCATGTATCTGTGATTAGATACTTAGTTCCCATTATCCATGATTTGTGCTGCCCTGCTGGCTCAGTAGGAGACCCAGCTTCGATCCCTGGGTCGGGAAGATCCCCTGGAAAAGGGAACAGCAACTCACTCCAGTATTCTTGCTTGGAGAATTCCAAGGACAGAGGAGCCTGGTGGGCTACAGTCCACGGGATCTCCAAGAGTCAGATATGACTGAGCGACTAACACCACCACCACCTATCTATGGTTGCTCTGAAATTACTTTGAGAATTATGGGGAGGAAAGACACACTTGACAGTCACACTAACTTGTGGGACTTGCCTAGCTGCTCCAGTGGTTAAGACTTCACCTTCCAAAGCAGGTTCTATCCCTGGTCAGGGAGCTAAGCTCTCACATGCTTCTTGGGCAAGAAACCAAAACATAAATCAGAAGCTATATTGTAACAAATTCAATAAAGACTTTTTAAAAGGTCCACATCAAGAAATAAAAAAGGCACACTAGCTTGAATTGCCAGACGTAAGATGCCTCTAAGTCCTCTAAGAAGTTGATATCATTTGACAAAAGGGATACCTCTGGCTCCCAGAATCATGGTTCCATAAAGACAGTTTTATAGGAAGAAGAGTCACCCTGCTGAGCCCTGAATATCACAAAGGGGGACCCTTCCCAAGTGTCAGCGTCCTCTCCTGCTTTGGGAGGATGCACTGGGAAGGGCCCACGGATGGCCACGTACCTGACACATCAAGGTGCTCCAGGTTGGGACAGAGGGACACCACGTCGAAGACTGCCTCGTTGGAGATGTTGTAGCAGCCGGAGACTTCCAGCCGCCGGAGCTCCGGGCAGCACTGGGCAATGGTGTAAAGACCTCGGTCCGTGAGCCGCCTGCAGCCACTGACACTGACGGTTTCCAGCATAAGACAGACGTTGGGTGTGTCCTGACAGAGTCTGCGGGTGAGCACCTTGAGGGCGCGGTCCACGTTGATGGTCTCGCCCGTCAGGCGGATAGTCCTCCAGAGGCGCGGGTCCCAGGCCAGGTTGTACCAGCGGCGGCACACGCGCGCGCAGCGGCACAGCTGGTTGGTGGGCAGGAAGGAGAAGACCTGCACCATGGCGTGGTCCGGGAGCCGCTCGATGCTGGCCTGCTCCTTCTGGGGCCTGGAGGCCAGCCGGATGAGCGGGTGGGTGAGGCGGGGCGGGGGGGGGGGGGCCCCGGGCCCCCGTCTCCCCGGTGATGGAGGACGAGGAGGTGGACGAGCCCCTTCCATTCTGAAATCCCGGCAGGTTGGGTGGACATATCAGGGCTGGGCTGGGCGTGCTCAGTGTGCGCATGCTCAGGTCGGAGTCTGGCAAAGGACAGAGAACAAAGGGTTAAGGATGGACGGGGCGGAGTGGCGGGGGTGGGGGG
>NW_011495002.1:2389903-2400812 GCF_000754665.1 Bison bison bison | reverse complement strand
GTGGCACCCTGTCCACTGACATCCTTCCTGGGCAGACGCCGGCTCAATCTGTCTCATTGGAAGCAGGAGCCCACGCAAGTTTTCCCCATTAAGAAAAGGGCTAATTCTTCACTATCTCCCCAGGGGTGGGCAAACTATCTCTAAAGGGTCAGATAAGAAATAGTGGAAGCACAGCAGGCCATCTGGGTTCCATCCCTGTTGCAATTACTCAGTCCTGCTGTTTTAGTGCAAAAGCTGCCATAAACAACACGAAAACAAGCCCAGGCATCCTGGCTATTTTTCCATAAAACTTGTTCTGTAAAAACAGATCAGCTGATTTGGCCCCAGGGTTATAGTTTTCTGACCTCTGATCTACATTAACGGTGATTATCTAAAGGGCACAACTCCAAAGTTTTATTATTTCTATACTGGGAGAAGAAAGCTCATATATTGTGAACACAAACTGATTTATTTTGGTTAGGCAGATGCTTACGCTTCATTTATAAAGGAGAGGAATGCATTTTAAAGGAGAAGACTGGCCAGTGGGGAGAGAGCATTAGCTATCTTTGCCCTCACCTGCCCCCTAGTGTCCAGCCCCCCATCTTATGATAATGGTACCCCAAACTCTGTGATCTGGGTTCTGGAGAGCCACCCTGCTTCCTTCCCCTGTCAGACTAGGCACTTCAGATGGTATTTGCAGTCCTTGAATATCTGTTGCAATATTTATTTTTCTTTCTTATCAATAATTCCTCACTTTGCATTTGAATAATGTGACTTTTTTTTCTGTTCCTTGGAACCAAAAAGGTCACTTGATGAAGAAGTAAATGGTTTTTAAATTTATGAGGGATTGAGAGACCTTTAGAATGCTGCTTTAAGAAGTCTGCTCATTTCATATCCCTCCCCTAACCTTGATATATATATATATGGAAGAATTTATTCTTGCCCTATATAAATGTTTGTATGTTATACATTTTACATATATAGATGGATAGATTTATTTAGGAAGACATTTATTCTTTCTAAATATGTTTATATATTTCATACACACGTGTGAATATATATATATATATACATACACACATGCACACACACATATATTGTATATACATATATATATATAGAGAGAGAGAGAGAGAGAGAGAGAGAGTTTACCTCCAAAATACACAATTCTTTACCTGTGAAATAAGTGAATTGGTCTAGATAATTTCTAAGTCACTTTCAGCTCTAATTATAGCTCTAAAGACTTAAACAAAAATTTTATCCTTGTGTGCTTTTTCACATTTTGTATCTTGGGAATTTTCATTCAAACACTTGTCTTTTCAAAGAACTCCCAGTAATAACACATAGAACTTCTGACACAGGACATCTCTGCTGTGTATTTGTAGTTTTCTCATTGATAGATTTTTTCTATGTTTTCTTTTAAATTTACTTCTCTGTGGCCTAACACTGAAGATGCCCTACACAGGTCACCACTTTTCTCCTGGAGCATCTTTGAATTATTGTCTGCCCCTCCCTCAGCCCCATACACTTACAGACACACCTTGTCTGCCTCTTGAAGTATGAAACCTTTTGTGACTGAGTGCAACTGCCACCCCCTCTAAGAATAGTTGGGCTTCCAATGGCACCCCACTCCAGTACTCTTGCCTGGAAAATCCCATGGATGGAGGAGCCTGGAAGGCTGCAGTCCATGGGGTCACTGAGGGTCAGACACGACTGAGCGACTTCACTTTCACTTTTCACTTTCATGCATTGGAGAAGGAAATGGCAACCCACTACTGTATTCTTGCCTGGAGAATCCGAGGGACAGGGGAGCCTGGTGGGCTGCTGTCTATGGGGTCGCACAGAGTTGGACACGACTGAAGTAACTTAGCAGCAGCAGCATAGCTCAGTTGGTGAAGAATCTGCCTGCAATGCAGGAGACCCCAGTTTGATTCCTGGGTCTGGAAAATCCGCTGGAGAAGGGATAGCCTACCCACTCCTATATTCTTAGGCTTCCCTTGGGGCTCAACTGGTAAAGAATCCTCCTACAATGTGGGGGACCTGGGTTCGATCCCTGGGTTGGGAAGATCCCCTGGAGAAGGGAAAGGCTACCCTTTCACAGAATGCCACTCCAGTATTCTGGCCTGGAGAATTCCATGGACTTTACAGTCCATGGGGTGGCAAAGAGTCTGACATGACTGAGCGACTTTCACTTCACTAATAGTTCCTTTCTGTCTTTGAGATAAAATGAATTCCTTCCCTTTTGAAATCCCCACCCTTCCTTATACAGGCAAGTGTGAATTTATCTTTCCCTATTGCTTGATTGTATTATTTTTCTCACTTTTGCATTTCTCCCTATACCCCCATATCCTTTGTCATGTGATTCTGCAGTCTTCCTAGGCAGAGTATATTTCTTCAGTCCAGTGATGTGGGCTTTGGCCATGTGACTTGCTTTGGTTAGCAGATCTTAGGGGATGTGATTTGCCCAAAGCCATTTGTGTGGTTGGGCTTGCCCACCTGTTTCTATCATCACCCTGGGAAGAACATCCTCAGTTGGTCCACTGACCTTAGAATGACGAGAAGCCCATCACCTCATCAGATGAGCAGACAGAAGTGGCTCCAACCTGCAGCTTAGAGCCAAGCTCAACCAAAAGCTTAGAGCCAAGCTCAACCAAACCTGGCTGGAGTCAACAAATGCCCAAGTGAACAACAGATGTGTGAGCTGGAATACTGAGGTTTGGGGTGATTTGTAATACAGCACCCCCATGGAAATAGATGATGGATACAACTTCTACTACACTAAAAACCCCTTTGAGACAAGGATTGAACGCTCTTCTTCTTTGCGTCCTGGCGGTGCCTGACATGGTTTATGGTAGAAGTGCTTCTGTGTGTGCTCGGTCGTGTTGGACTCTTTTGAGACCTCATGGACTGTAGCCCTCCAGGCTCCTCTGTCCATGGGATTAGTTTCCAGGCAAGAATACTAGAGTGGGTTGCTGTGCCCTCCTCCAGGGGATCTTTCAGACCCAGGGGTTGAACCTGAGCCTCCTGCATTGGCAAGCAGATTCTTTACCACTATGATACCAGGGAAGCCTTATGGTACATAAGGCTGGGATTTGAAAGGAAGCATTTATATGTTTAATATCTAGCTTGGCATGTACTTTTCTATCCCAGCTGGTATACATACTGCATTTTAAATCATTCATAAGAAGTAATCAGCTAAAATAAACAGTACATCTTTAAGGAAAACCTTAAGTGTAAACCGATTAAGGGTTTGAAAACTGCCATCCAAGCTACCACAGTACTAACCATTATTACATGAACTCCTAGAATTGCCTCTAAAGTTACCATTTTTCTTAGGAGGTTGAACAACTTCTTTTGGATCAGGGAGGAGGGACAATCTTAGGTTTTCAGCTCTGACATTTTAGCAGCTGTGGAGGCTCTGAAATCTCTCTCCTGCCTGCCTCTGGTCCGTTCATCTTAAAAGAGAAAGACGCTTAACTGTTCTGCGGAGACCTGTGTAGTTTGATTTGGGCCCTGGAGGAATGGACTCTTCTTATGGTGGGGGTGGAGGTAGATTCCTGTGTCTATAATGGATTCACTTTTCATCATTCTTTTATATTCCCAGCACTGGATCACAGGAACACATACAGATTGCCTAGCTCTGCTCTTAGTATTTTTTTTTTCTTTCTCTTCTTTGCCAATAATCATGCCCTGGTATTAATGGAGTCCACACTCATAAAGTGATGGCAGTCTGGCACCCCTGTGGGAAACATTCTGCCCTGGGAGACTCTGGAACACAGTAATGGCTCTCCACTCCAGCTCTTAGCAGCAGGACTCTCAGCAGTAATTCAGGACAGCAGTGAACTGGGGGCTAAGCAGGGGAGCCTAGGAGATTTCAGCCAGGAGAGCTGGATGTCTCCTTTTGCCAGAGCACGCACCAGGATTCTCTTGAGTTCTTTGTGCTCATTCTGTGTGCATGCCTAGTCGCTTCAATCATGTCCGACTCTTTGCGACCCCATGGACTGTAGCCCACCGGGCTCCTCTGTCCATGGGATTCTCCAGGCAAGAGTACTAGAGAGGGTTGCCATGCCCTCTTCCAGGGGATCTTCCTGACCCAGGGATCGAACTCACGTCTCCTGCATTGCAGGCAGATTCTTTACCGCTGAGCCACCAGAGAAGCTTATTCTACAGTAGGTCAAAAACCCTCCGAGAATTTCTGAAAGGATACAGTCTGTTGTAATTGAATGAACTGCACTCGATAATTAGAAAAAGGATGAAGAATGACGAGTAATGCTATGGTCTAAATGTTGCTAGCTGTCTCACATTCGTGTGCTGAGTGAATGTTAACTCCCGAAGTGATGGTAGGATGGAGGGTGGGGACTTTGGGAAGTGATTAGGTCTTGAGAGTTGAACCTTCGTGAACGGGCTCAGTGCCCTCATAAAACAGACCCCAGGAACTGGCTCTCACTTCCGCCCCGTGAGGTGACGGTGAGGAGGCAGACTTATGAGGAAGTGGGCCGCCAGCAGATACTCAATCTGCCAGCATCTTGATCTGGGACTTCTAGAACTGTGAGAAATACATTTTTCTTCCTTATAAGCCACCCAGTCTGCGGTATTTTTCTACAGACAAATAACAACTAGAGATGTTCATGCCCAGATGTTGTCACAAAGTATCTTTTCTGATATTTTATGTCTCTCTCTCTCTCTCTCTCTATATATATAGGGAAATATAAATATATAAATATTTTTTCATTGCACATATGCTCACATACACACATAAACACATTTTTAATTTGGAAATAAATGTTATTATGGATAAAATACACATAGTTGCCACAGAGTTTCTCTTCCCCTTGGGGACTCAGAGCCATTTATTGCCACAAGGTATGATGTATAATAACAAGAAGTAGTTTTTCCTTACAGAATGATCAACAGTCCCAGAGTATAAATGCACGTGTGCCAGGAAAGGAGAGTATGGCTTCAGATTCAAAACGAGGACCATTTCTATTACCAAGTGGTGTACTCCATGTGCACACAGCCCGGCAGGAGGACCTAGTGCTCTCTTTGCACGCGATTTTTTTCTTCTTTGTCACTTTCAGAGCACTGGCTGCTAAATGGACAATGGCAAGAGCTTCTATTTTTTCTGATACAGATTAGAAAAAAGGATGTTGATATTTGATCCCTGGACATACACTCGAGAGGAAATGATCAAAGACAAATATTAAGATGATAGAGAGAAGCAATTTGGAACCCTTCTCCTGGCCTTAGATGACACTGCAAGACAAACAGAAGCAAGAAGAAAGCTGACTTTATTTGAACTCAGAATATAAATTCAGACTATTTTGTAGGAATGAACATATTTTCATATCTGAATACCTACTCCAAGTGAACTTCTACCTATCTGATGTCTTGAGGGCAAAATCAACCCACTTATCTTAGCAGTAAGATGGTCCCATTGGGCGACGACACAGAATAACATAGAGGGTATTATCGCCACTTTTAATACACTGTATACTTTCTTATCCATTTATATAAATTAGCCATTATGTTACATCTTTCTTTAGTGTGCCCCCTAGGCAAATGGTGAGATGTATGAATAACATATGGAAGAACTCTTCCTTGAGACACATTATTTTGAGAAGCAAAAGTAGCACTTGCAAAAACTGCCTGTGCTCAGCTGCTACATTGTCTCTGATTCTTTGCCACCTCATGGACTATAGCCTCCCAGGCTCCTCTGTTCCTGGGATTTTCCAGGCCAGAATCCTGGAGTGGGATGCTATTTCCTTCTCCAGGGGATCTTCTCAATCCAGGGATCAAACCTGAGTCTCCTGCATTGGCAGACAGATTCTTTACCACTAAGCCACCAGGGAAGCCCTTGCAAAAAGTACTAAGTGAAATATACATTTCCAAAAGCTTCTGTCAAGAGTCAAATCTACGATAACTGGAAATGGGCATCATGATGAAATGGCACAGAGTAGCTTGTTTGGAGCCTCCCTTCCCTGTTGCTTCTGTGGTATCCACATTGCCATGAGATGCAGGTATCACCCACACAGTGTTCTTGGCAAGGATCACTGCAAACAGGCATATGCAACGGCCACTAGTATCAATTAATTAAAGATCAAATGTCCCCTGAAATACCAGGACAAGGAATGCCCAAACTCTTAGGAGATAAATACATCTTCTTAACATCCGAAAAATTTCCAGAATGTAAAAAGGAGGTGGCTTTTTTAAATTTACCAAATGGCTATTTACTCTGCTGACATTCTTTGAGCAAACTTTTTTCAATAATAAGTACACAAATTGATAGGGAACTCAGTTAAAAGTATACTCAATGAATTACTTCATGGTAGGTAAGATGGATGGGTGAATGGAAGAAAGAATGGACAAACAAAGGTACAAAATGAAAACATAAAATCTGCAGAAAGGGCATGTTTGGTTACATATAAATATGTAAATGTTAAAGAAGTCGTTAATCATGAATATGTAAGACTCTAAGAAAGACAGAGATGAACACATGTAAATGTCATGAAAGCAGAATGGGGTAATTTATGGAGAAATAAGCAAACCATTTATTTGCAATAGGACATTATTTTGTAACCTATCTGTTTTTCCTAATGATATCAAGAAGCTGGAAATATTCCCCAAATTGATATATGACACAAAAACACCTACCACGGATGTCTGCAGGAAAATATACAGAATAAACTGCAAGGGATGCATAGCGATAGACATTGGGTATTCAAATTCAGTAGCCTGGGCTGCTGCAGAGTCTTGGATTACAGGTTTACAGGCAGGAAAGAAAGTGACAATTCATTTACTCATTGGATCATTTAACATGCTGCTGCTGCTAAGTCACTTCAGTCGTGTCTGACTCTGTGCGACCCCATAGATGGCAGCCCACCAGGCTCCCCCGTCCCTGGGATTCTCCAGGCAAGAACACTGGAGTGGGTTGCCATTTCCTTCTCCAATGCATGAAAGTGAAAAGTGAAAGTGAAGTTGCTCAGTCGTGTCCGACCCTCAGTGACCCCATGGACTGCAGCCTTCCAGGCTCCTCCGTCCATGGGGTTTTCCAGGCAAGAGTACTGGAGTGGGGTGCCACATGGTTACTATTGTCTGAGAGCCTGGTGGGGTCTGGAAGGGAGGAGTTTTTGCATTTGACTAAATTATAAAGTGGGCTTCCCAGGCGGCACTAGTGGTAAAGAATCAGCCTGCCAATGTAGGAGACATTAAGAGACATGGGTTCTATCCCTGGATGGGGAAGATCCCCTGGAGGAGGACATGGATCCCCACTCAAGTATTCTTGTCTGGAGAATCCCATGGACAGAGGAGCCTGGCAGGCTCCATAGGGTCCATAGGATTGCACAGAGTCAGACCCAACTGAAGCGACTTAGCACAGAGGCACGAAGATTATAAAGGAAATATTCCTGACCCACCACCTTTCTGCACTACAGCCCCATTCAAGTACTTCCACAGCAAAGACCCTGCCCTTTTCCAAAAGCCTGTAGCCTTTAGGGAGAGAGAAAAAAAGACTCTCTATTGAGAATGTGTCTGCATCACACAAAATCCAGGCTGAGAAGGAGAGCAAAGTAGGTCCAAGTCTGAAAAAAATATCAGTTTTCAGAAGTCTAAGGTAAGGACAATGAAAATATAAAATCTCCCAATAATTTGAATGAAAGACTTTTTAATTTGAATTAAAGAATATGTTTAGTAAAAACTTTTGAATTTTCTCAAAATGAGGCTAATTTTCATTTCCTACAATGGAGATCTTAGGTCAAATAAATGTAGTTATATTTTTTATATTGATATTTTCATCTGTTGTCTAAAATAAGAGACAGTGAATTCTTTAAAGTTTAAGAACTTGTTGCTCCATTATTAATTTAAAATATTTCCAAGTATGTGATATATGTGTGAATGATATGTTTTATGCTCTTAAATATGTAAAGAATACCCAAAAGTATAGCTGTCTTTTTCTGAGGGGAAAAAAACCCTATGAACTTTCCTACTTATGGTTGCAAACGTCCTGGAAATTCTGCCTCTTTGGTAATTATAACACAGTATCAAAAATATTCAAGGCATCTCATGCACACATGCTTATTAGACACATTTTCTTCTAACGAGATAGCTGCTTGTTCTGTACAAGTTTTTATTTTCAAACCACTGCTGTTTACACTCTAGGAAGTCATATTTACATTACATTGGCCTTTCAAAGTCAAAATTTACAAAGCTACTCTGCATTTTCCCCCTGTGATTACCAAAACTTTTGTGCAAGATGCTTTCCATTATAAGTTGTCTTTCTACTCCAGAATTCTTGCCATAAAAAGCAAAGTTTCTTTTCTTAGCTTAAACTCAAGCTTAAAAAAATAGATCCATAAAACCTAGCTTGTGAAAAAAAAATACAATCTAAGGGATCTTTTTCTTCTTGTTTCATTTCAAAATATTTTCTTTTAATGTGGTTCACATCATATCCACACCCTAAAATTTATTTAAGGTATTGGTTGCTATGAGGCGGAAATTTATATAGACAAGGTTAACCTTGTATTTTACCCAGAAGTTACCTTTAGGACTCAAGGGTTCTTGCTCGGAGGTCATCCAGAAGGCAGCACCCTCAAGCGGGTGTGCATGCTAAGTCACTCAGTCATGTCCGACTCTGTGTGACGCCCATGGACTGTGGCCCGCCAGGCTCCTCTGTCCAGGAATTCTCTAGGCATGAATACTGGAGTGGGTTGCCATGCCCTCCTCCAGGGGAGCTCCCCTACCCAGAGATGGAACCCACGTCTCCCGTGTCTCCTGCACTGGCAGACACGTTCTTCACCACTAGCGCCACCTGGGAAGCCCATGGCACCCTCAAGATCAGATTAAAGCTAGGGCATTTTTTTTTTTTTTATGGTACAGATGAACTTATTTGCAGGGTAGGAATAGAGATACAGATGTAGGGAATGCACATGTAGACGCGGGGTGTAGGGGGATGAATTGAGAGGTTGGGATTGATGTTTGTGCACACGCGTGTGTAAAATAGACAGCTAGTGCGAACTTGCTTTACCTGCTGTATAGCGCAGGGAGCTCAGCCCAGTGCTCTGTGATAACCTAAATGGATAGGGTGGGTGGGGGCCGGGGGGGTCCAAGAGGGAGGGGATATGTGTATACACATAACTGACTTACTTGGTTGTACAGCAGAAACTACCACAGCATTAAAGAGCAAATATACCCCAATTCGAAATAAAACATAAGAAGAATAAAAGGGTAAGATTTCTGTCCAAGAACAAAACTCTGCTTTGTTGGTCACCTGGATCAGTTCTCTTAAGGGCAGAGCTTGGTGACTAGTCCCTGAAATCTTGACAAGGATGTCAAGCGTCCTCTCATATCATAAGATGGAGTCTAGTCCAATGCCTGGCTCTATTTTTATGCCTAAAATAGATTCTAAAAAATTCTAAACACCAGTTCTTCAATTTATCCAGTTTTTGACTCACACTGATTTGAATATGGATTGTGTTTTATCCTTTAGTTCTTCTAAAAGGGAAGAGTCATGCAGCTAAAGAAGCCTTTAACCCATGTTGCCCTAAAAGACATAAATATAATGGATGAGATGTACAGAAGCACAAGCTGAAATCAAGATTGCCGGGAGAAGTATCAATGACCTCAGATATGCAGACGACACACCACCCTTATGGCAGAAAGTGAAGAGGAGCTAAAAAGCCTCTTGATGAAAGTGAGAGAGGAGAGTGAAAAAGTTGGCTTAAAGCTCAACATTCAGAAAACAAAGATCATGGCATCTGGTCCCATCACTTCATGGCAAATAGATGGAGAAACAGTGGAAAGAGTGGCTGACTTTATTTTTTTGGGCTCCAAAATCACTGCAGATGGTGACTGCAGCCATGAAATTAAAAGACGCTTACTCATTAGAAGGAAAGTTATGACAAACATAGACAGCATATTAAAAAGCAGAGTCATTACTTTGCCAACAAAGGTCCGTCTAGTCAAGGCTATGGTTTTTCCAGTGGTCATGTATGGATGTGAGAGTTGGACTGTGAAGAAAGCTGAGCGCTGAAGAATTGATGCTTTTGAACTGTGGTGTTGGAGAAGACTCTTGAGAGTCCCTTGGACTGCAAGGAGATCCAACCAGTCCATCCTAAAGGAGATCAGTCCTGGGTGTTCATTGGAAGGACTGATGTTGAAGATGAAACTCCAGTACTTTGGCCACCTGATGGGAAGAGCTGAGTCATCTGAAAAGACCCTGATGCTGGGAAGGATTGAGGTCAGGAGGAGAAGGGGATGATAGAAGATTAGATGGTTGGATGGCATCACCGACTCAATGGACATGAGTTTGGGTGAACTATGGGAGTTGGTGATGGACAGAGAGGCCTGGCGTGCTGCAGTTCATGGGGTCGCAGAGTTGGACACAACTGAGCGACTGAACTGAACTGAACTGATGTACAGAATGGCATCTCAGGAATCTATAGTGCAGGTTGATTCACTTTCAATGCTGAATATCTAGAAAGGATCTTTTAGATAATTTATGCCCAATGAAACTTCAAGTGACCTTAGATACTATGTCAGAGTCCTGGATTATAATTCACAGCCTCCTTATGGTTTTATTTTGTGTTGAAACAATGACGTCTTAGTATTTTTGAAAGTCTGCAAAATAGCAAAGGGGGATAATCTTATACTAGTTATTCTTTAATGGAAATTAGGATGGTTCACCCTGAGGGAAAGTACCACTGTTAGATACTATCCTTTTCAAAAGGTGAGGCTATAATCTCCTTAGGGTAGAGCATGTTTAGAACCTCTTTAAATATGTGTTAATCTTCCTTTTTAATTAAAAGAAAGATTCATATTGAAAGTCTTTGATAGCCAGCATTATTTAGCTAGCATTTAATAACATTGTAATGTTTTTAAACATTAAATTTACATTTAAATGTTTAAACAATAAACATTTAAACTGTTCACTGTAATT
>NW_011495002.1:2381799-2389803 GCF_000754665.1 Bison bison bison | reverse complement strand
AAATCATTTAATTTTGACAAGTGATACTGGTCTTTCCAGGAAGATAATGTAGTATTTGGCTTTTAGATAATTTAAATTTACTTCTAAAAATATTAAGTGAATAGTAGTACAGATGATGAGGAGATACAGCAAAAACCATGAAGGCATTTGTAAATGTCTTAAGTTTAGGAAATGCTGTTATGGCAGAAAGAGCACTGAACTTGGATGAACTTGGATTCCTGCCTCTGCTCTACTCTGTGCAGTTGCATCGTCTGAGACAAGTGGCTGCAACTCCAGGGGCCACTGGCCTCCTCTTGTGGAAATTAGAAATAATTCCACCCACTTTACAGAGTAGTTAGATGGAGTCGATGAAAGGTGATATTGTTATCAGTAGACGCATTGGACAAAAATGATAGTCTCTACTGAGGACTTCCTGGGGAGACATTCTGGGCCCTCCAGCTGTGGGGGCTATGTTTTGAGGACTGTATGCTTCTGGATTTCCTGGTATATTCCCATCTTCACAAATTCCTTATTGTTGCTGCCATAAACTTTTGAAATGTCTTTCACATCAGTGGGGTGAGGGGGCGGGGATGTGAATGTAGCCTTATTTGGAAATGGAGACTTCGAAGATGTAATTAAGATGCCATCATACTCAGTTAGGGTGATTCCTAATCCAATATAGCTGGTGTCCTTGTAAGAAAAGAAACAAAGACTTGGGGAGAGAAGACCGAGAAAGACACAGAGGTAAGAGGGCCACACAAAGACGGAGGCAGAGACTCCCACACCCTCTAACAACGTTTGACCTTGTTACCTAGGTAGTGCCTAATACAATGCCTGGCACATGGTAATCATTCAGTCAAAAAGTGTGCAAGAAGTGTGCTGGCCTTTGGGGGGCTGCCTTTCCAAAGTAGACAAACCAGATAATATAACAGAATCTGTGGTGTCACAGTTCTGGAGGCCACAAGTCCAAATCAGGGTGCTGCAGGGTCATGGAGAATGCTTCCTTCTTGTCTCTTTCAGCTGCTGGGGGCCCCAGACGTTCCTTGGTTTACGGCAGCATAATGGTCATGTATGGATGTGAGAGTTGGACTGTGAAGAAAGCTGAGTGCTGAAGTATTGATGCCTTTGAACTGTGGTGTTGGAGAAGACTCTTGAGAGTCCCTTGGACTGCAAGGAGATCCAACCAGTCCATTCTGAAGGAGATCAGCCCTGGGATTTCTTTGGAAGGAATGATGCTAAAGCTGAAACGCCAGGACTTTGGCCACCTCATGCGAAGAGTTGACTCATTGGAAAAGACTCTGATGCTGGGAGGGATTGGGGGCAGGAGGAGAAGGGGACAACAGAGGATGAGATGGCTGGATGGCATCACCGACTTGATGGCCGTGAGTTTGAGTGAACTCTGGGAGATGGTGATGGACAGGGAGGGCTGGCGTGTTGCGATTCATGGGGTTGCAAAGAGTCGGACACGACTGAGCGACTGAACTGAACTGAAATGAACTGAACTAAACTCATGGCCATCAAGTCGGTGATGCCATCCAGCCATCTCATCCTCTGTCGTCCCCTTCTCCTCCTGCCCCCAATCCCTCCCAGCATCAGAGTCTTTTCCAATGAGTCAACTTTTCGCATGAGGTGGCCAAAGTACTGGCGTTTCAGTTTTAGCATCATTCCTTCCAAAGAAATCCCAGGGCTGATCTCCTTCAGAATGGACTGGTTGGATCTCCTTGCAGTCCAAGGGACTCTCAAGAGTCTTCTCCAACACCACAGTTCAAAGGCATCAATACTTCAGCACTCAGCTTTCTTCACAGTCCAACTCTCACATCCATACATGACCATTATGCTGCCGTAAACCAAGGAACGTCTGGGGCCCCCAGCAGCTGAAAGAGACAAGAAGGAAGCATTCTCCATGACCCTGCAGCACCCTGATTTGGACTTGTGGCCTCCAGAACTGTGACACCACAGATTCTGTTATATTATCTGGTTTGTCTACTTTGGAAAGGCAGCCCCCCAAAGGCCAGCACACTTCTTGCACACTTTTTGACTGAATGATTACCATGTGCCAGGCATTGTATTAGGCACTACCTAGGTAACAAGGTCAAACGTTGTTAGAGTGTGTGAGAGACCCTTTTTCCCAAATTCACATCTCAGAGCACATGTCTCCTGGCCCAGAAGTCCTGCGCCCCTAGACTAACTAACTGGTTGATTCCCAGTCACTGCTCAAATTCCCGGTAGGATGTCAGTTTCTCTATCAAGCCTTTCCAGATCCACCCAGGTTGAATTATTTAACCACTTTTACTGTTTCCATGGAAGTATAATCTATCTGTACCATAGCCTTTTCACACAGTATCTCTGCATCCACTGGTCTGCAAGTACCTTGGAGTATTTCCTGCATCTCTAAGTCAGTCCAGGGTTTCACCTGGATTCAGCCACCTAAGGGAATATTCTTCACTTGGCCCTATAGCAAATCCCTTTCAGTTTTCTGTTGGTTGGGGCTGGAAATATTTATAGGAACTGCAGATCTTCCTTCTTATGAAGGAATTGTTGTTTAGTTGCTAAATTGAGTCTAACTCTTGCAACCCCAATGACTGTAGCTCGCCAGGTTCTTCTGTCCATGGGATTTCCAAGGCAAGAATACTGGAGTGGGTCACCATTTCCTTCTCCAGGGGATCTTCCTGACCCAGGGATTGAACCCGGGTCTCCTGCATTGGCATTGGATTCTTTACCGCTGAGCCACAGGGAAAAGCCCTATGAAGGGATTATGTCCCCATAAATCCATCATAAGTTGAAAATATCTCTAAGTTGAAAGTGCATTTAATTCACCTACTGAGCATAACTTAGCCCAGCCTTCCTTAAACATGCTGAAAACACTTACATGAGAATACAGTTGGGCATCTTTATCTAACAAAGCTTAATTTGTAATAAAGTGTTGAGTATCTCATGTAATGTACTGAACACTGTACTGAAAGTGAAATGCAGACTAGTGGTCTGGGCAGTGTTTACCCTCACGATCCTGTGGTTGACTGGTAGCTGAAGTTCATAGCCGCTGCCAGCATCATGAGGGAGCCTGGCACTGCATCACGCCAGCCTCAGAGAAAGCAAAATTCAAAACTGCGGATGGCTCTTACACCCTTGTAACGCTGGAATATCATTAAGTCGGGGACTGCCTGTACTTGGAGCAACCAGATGTTTCTGACTGAACAAGTTGGAACATCTTTGTGCTTTATCATCATTTCATTTTTAGGTCTTTTTTCTTTGGCCCTCCACTTAATTTAGGCTGAGGCAGCACACACACTTAGTTTAATAATATTAGTCTACTTGGGAGATATTTAAACGGACACATGCACACACAAAAACAATCTCTTACAGTCCACATCACCGGAAGTATCTCAGAGCCAAATTCTTAGGGCTTTGTTTGTGGTACCTGCTGTGTAGATGAGTCACATCTCTGTTCACTTCTAATAACAATGAAACATGAAAACTCACAATAAATGGGGAAAAAAACATTATTACATTGGCCCACAATTTTGAAATATATTGTTTAACTTTAGTTACCTACAAGGTTACAGGAACTTTCGTGAATGTGTATTTCTTCCCCCAGATTGATTCACACGTCAGTTGTAATAATCGGAACTGGCTTTTCATTGCCAGTGTGGGAGAGATAGTAATATTTATCCGCTGTTTTCCAGAAAGCTCATGGATAGCTCTGCAAAGCTGGGGCAATGTGCTAGCTCTTGTCTTGACAACAGAAGAAAACACATGTTTCCATGAAAAGGTCTGCAATCCATGATTTTCAACTTCAACTTGCATGTTATATGGCTGCCTTAATTGTCAGATAATGCTTTTGCCTTATTTCTCCATGAATAGTTATGAAACTCCAGCATTTGGATCTTTCAAAATGCATAGATGGTACAGTATTGAATTTAGATTCTGGTAAAGAGAAACATAAATTTTCAGTTCACAGAAGAAAACAGGCCCCACAGGGAGCAACAGTGGAGCTCACAAATTCAACTCTCAAGTGAGATAAAAGAGAAATTGCCAATAAACTTACGAACATGTAAAATATCAATAATTAATTAGAATGTTTCCAAAGCAAAGCAAGTCCCCAGAATTTTCTTAACTATTTGAAAATACCTATCCACATTGTTTAAATTCTTTACAACTTCTTTTAATTAAGAGTATATACAATGTTTATTATATAAGACACTGTTAGAAGTGCTATATAAATATTGACTAATATACACAATGTCCTTCTTATTTTTTTTAAATGCTTGGGAAAACCAATGACCCAATAATATAGAGAAACATTTTATTCTCTCTATATTATCAAATAGAGAATGGAACAGTAAAGGAACTGAGTACACTTAAGTATTGTTTTCTTTACAAACTGAGGGTCTCTTTGCAGCCTGCTGAGTGGATGGATGCCTTAAAGTGACCTGGGGTACATATTATGGTGAGTTTCTGCTATAGTCCAAGTTCATAATCTCTGCTTGAGAGACCCTTACGGGTAGGATTTTTCCAAGGAATAAACCCCAATACTCTGTAGCACAAAGACTGGCTTTTCAATGAATCCCTGGGTTTGGAGGGGTGGGACTTCACCTGGCCTAATTCTGGACCACATTATTAATACATACTTGGTTTAGGAATCCTCATTTTAAAGGGAAATTTAGTAATAAGCCTAAGGAAATTCAGCTGCAGAGTAGAGTCTAAGCAAACTGAAATACTTCCGGGAAATCCTTCCACACTAACTGTGTGTGTGTGTGTGTTTTTTTTTTTTAATCTGGAGAATTAGAACTTTTTATCAACTTTACAATTACCCATATCCTAACCAGAAATTCATAATTTCTGGATCATATTTCTCTTTAGAAAGATATCTAGAAGTGTATACTTACTGGATATATCTCTTAGCAGCACCTGGGTGAAGAATGAAAAAGTAAATCTAAACGCAGTTTCCTAATTATAACACATGGCATTAATCAGTGCTAAAAGCTCCTGCTTAATCCTGAGATCATTAACAAAAACGCTTGGGGTCAGGGTCGGGAACCAGGAGGGGAAGAAGTTATACATTTGATTCATTGGACATGATCTCGATTTAAAACAGCTTTGCTGGAACACATGTGCTTTTGGTTCTCTTTTAACCAAAATTCAACACCTATATTTAGTAATAAACTGACCAAAATGACAGATTCTGGTCCATCATTTATATGGATATGTCATACATGAGAATGTTCCATATTCTATAGGTTACAGCTCTGATTTCCCCAGGAGGCCATGGTGTGACCTTGGGACGTAGGTCAGAGTATGGTGGGGGGCACTTGAGTGGACTGGGAGGTAACTCAGGATTTACCCTCTCCATCCTAACCTCTGTGTTTCCCCCTTTGTCTCCCCCAACCCAAACTCAGATATCCACATGGTTCTCATGGGTGGACCACTTTGCTTACTTTTGTGACTTTAGATCTGAACTTAAAATACTTTATTTTTACCAGCAAATATTACTCTTTGACATTATTCCAGGCTGGTGGCTTGGGTTTTTCTCAAGATTTTTTTTTTTTTTTGTCCTGACATTTATTTGTTTGGTTTTAAAATCTCTCTCTTCTAAATTAATAAGAGCAAAGATTAGCAAGGATAATAAAAACATTTTCAGATTTATTCTGCAGAGATGGAGCAGATAGAAACCTTGAGGTAGGAATTGTTTTGGCTCATTCAATATGAATGACCTTTAAAAACATTTCTTATTCTGGGCCAGATGATATGCAGGCTGGCCTCTGAACATTGTTAGTTCTTTTTGGTTAAGAAGACCACATTTCTTTCAAGTTCAAAAAGGGAAAAAAAGTTGAAAATGGCACCTTAATTTTAGATTTTGAGAAATTTCAATGCTTGATTGTTTTAGAATTAATTTAGAATTAATTTCATATTATTGTTTTAGAATTAATTTCATATTATTCTGAACACCAAAAAATAATTCATGGTTTACAGCTAAAAGATTGCTTCATTGGTCTCAAGGATCAGGGAAATAAAAAGATAATTAAAACAGCATTTTGAACATTTTGCAAAATGGTCTATTTTGGCTCTTTCAGCCATGTTAAGAGCCTTATGAAACAATATAGCTAAACATTCAGTGATTGACTACTGGGATACTTAAGTACATCACAGGATAGCACAAGCCACAAAGAAATGGCCAGATATTTGTACTTTTAATAATCTTCTTTGGCCAGTAATGCAATGTAGAGAACACACTCTTCCTTATTATAAAAAAGAACTCACATAAATACAGTCAAATAGTTAGGAAATAGAAATTCATTTTCTTAGGGAAAAATTTAGGACCAAGATTAATATGCAAGATATCAAATGTGTGGTTATTAATATGACCCTTTTTGGATCTTACACTCTGAAAATTCATTTTAAGGTTTGAAAAGAGCTATCTTTTATCCCTGGAAATAGCTTTTATTCTTATGATTTGAATTCTGTAAAGATCAAAACAAAATTAGAAACAACTTATCACAACCATGATCTAGCTAATATTTTTAATTATTGCAAAGAATCTCTGCTTTTGGCAAGAAATCCACAAAGGGTTTATAATTAGTCTGACATTGCTACAGACTTAAAACAAGGAACAAAGCGCACTACGTACTCACATCAGGGTTATGAGGTTTGTATGTTCTCATTGTAAGTACACAAAATGTCAGAGAGAGTCTGCTGCAATTGACATTCTACTAACAGATAACCTAGTATGAACATATTTGGCTCAAAACTTAGAATTATATCAAAACACAATAATACATCTTTAAATGAGAATAGCCAAGAAAAATAATGCATGAAGCAGTCCTATGACTTTACTGATAAAGAGCTAAAATTATAAAAACAATTGTTACTGTTGTTCAGTCAATAAATCGTGTCCCGCTCTTTGTGAATCCCTGGACTGCATGGCTCCCCTGTCCTTTACTGTCTCCCAGAGTTTGCTCACATTCATGTCCATTGAGTCCTAGATGCTATTTAATCACCCCACCCTCTGCTGCCCCTTCTGTTGCCTTCAGTCTTTCCCAGCGAGTCAGTTCTTTGCATCAGGTGACCAAAGTATTGGAGCTTCAGCTTCAGCATCAGTCCTTCCAATGAATATTCAGGGTTGATTTCCTTTAGGATTGACTGGTTTGATCTCCTTGCAGTCCAAGGGACTCTTAAGAGTTTTTTCCAGCACCACAATTATGAAGCATTAATTCTTTGGTGCTCAGCCTTTGTTATGGTCCATATAGACACAATAAGCTCATAAACACGCTATGTCCCTAGCAGCTCAGTCAGTAAAGAATCTGCCTGCAATGCAGGTGACCCAGGTTTGATTCCTGGATCTGGAAGATCTCCTGGAGAAAGAAATGGCAACCCACTCCAGTATTCTTGCCTGGGAAATTCAATGGGCAGAGGAGCTTGGCGGGCTATAGGCCATGGGTTAAGAGTCAGACATGACTTAGTGACTGAACTACCATGAAGATTCAGATATACTAACATATCATATATTGAAATGTAGCAACTACCATAGGATGTCCTAAGGGTACTGTATTTCACAATGCCAACTTTAAACTTAGGTCCCTACAGCAACCGTTATTTCCCCAATTCTTCCCTTTGATTTACAAGGGCTGTAAAAAGGTCGTTTCCAGAAGATGCATAAAGAAAAAGCTGTTGTCCAAGGTTTTCATCTCTAGCTTGAAAGCACAGAAGATATTGTCCCTTGTGTTGGACTTTTAAAAAAAAATTTTTTTATTGGAGTATAGTTGCTTTACAATGTTGTGTTAGTTTCTGCTGTACAGCAAAGTGAATCAGCCCTACACATACATCCATCCCCTCCCTTTAACACTTGCTTCCCATTCATGTCACCACAGTGCATTAAGTAGAGTTCCCTGTGCTATACACTAGGTTCTTCAGATCAGATCAGATCAGTCGCTCAGTCGTGTGCGACTCTTTGCGACCCCATGAATCGCATCACGCCTGGCCTCCCTCTCCAACACCAACTCCCGGAGTTCACTGAGACTCACGTCTGTC
>NW_011495002.1:2375225-2381699 GCF_000754665.1 Bison bison bison | reverse complement strand
GTCAACTTTTCGCATGAGGTGGCCAAAGTACTGGAGTTTCAGCTTTAGCATCAGTCCTTCCAAAGAAATCCCAGGGCTGATCTCCTTCAGAATGGACTGGTTGGATCCCCTTGCAGTCCAAGGGACTCTCAAGAGTCTTCTCCAACACCACAGTTCAAAAGCATCAATTCTTCGGCGCTCAGCCTTCTTCAGAGTCCAACTTTCACATCTATACATGACCACAGGAAAAACCATAGCTTTGACTAGACGGACCTTTGTTGGCAAAGTAATGTCTCTGCTTTTGAATATGCTATCTAGGTTGGTCATAACTTTCCTTCCAAGGAGCAAGCGTCTTTTAATTTCATGGCTGCAGTCACCATCTGCACTAGGTTCTTATTAGTTATCTATTTTATATATAGTACCAATAGTGTATTTATGTCAATCCCAGTTTCCTATGAACTTCTTTGAATGAATTAGTGGCACTGGGCAATGGTACCCCACTCCAGTACTCTTGCCTGGAAGATCCCATGGATGGCAGAGCCTGGTAGGCTGCAGTCCACGGAGTTGCTAAGAGTCAGACATGACTCAGCAACTTCCCTTTCACTTTTCACTTTTCACTTTCATGCATTGGAGAAGGAAATGGCAACCCACTGCAGTGTTCTTGCCTGGAGAATCCCAGGGACGGGGGAGCTTGGTGGACTTCCATCTGTGGGGTGGCACAGAGTTGGACAAGACTGAAGCGACTTAGCAGCTGACCACTAATCTACTTTTAAAAGTTTGAGTTGGAAGAGAAATAGAAAAAAATAACACTAAAGCAGTTGCTACATTGCAAAATTTTACAATCTCCTTTAAAGGAAAGTCTATAAAAATATTCATTAATGTTTCTATCTTTTAAACTTAAGAACAAACACCAAGTGTGAAAGGAGAGCCAGACATCTGAACAAATTCTGGATTTTCCTACCCTCTCCCTATTTGTGCATGAAGGAAGGAGAAATTGTTGATGGTCAGAGTCTATTTTCCACGTGCATGCAGAGACCAGATGCCATAACAAGGTAAAACCATAGCAACTAAGGTAGATTTTTCTGGAGGGAAGTGTGCTGGAATATCAAAGGGCGAGGAACGCTTTAATCAGATTTTGTGGTATTTACCCCTAAACCCCATCCTCCAAACTCCTATATTTAATATTTGTACCCAGCGGGCACAGTGCAGGCAGGGCATGGTAGGGGATGGGAACTGACCTCCAGGTAGGCACCATGTGTCAGAATCCTTCAACTAAATAACTGAGAGTCAGATCTTTTAAGAAACCTTTCCTTTCCTAAATGGGTCCCATTTTCCTCTCTTTTATTCCTGAAGCATCCATATGTGCACGCTAGGTTGTTTCAGCCATATCTGACTCCTTGTGACCCCAGGGACTGCAGCCCACCAGGCTCCTCTGTCCATGGGATTCTCCAGGCAAAGAATACTGGAGTGGGTTGCCATTTCCTACTCCAGGGAATCTTCCTGACCCAGGGATCGAATTGGTGTCTCTTATGTCTCCTTATGGGTTCTCTACCTCTAGTGCAACCTGGGACATCCCCACGAAATGTCCATAGCGGTGTGTATTCATCTGGCTGGCCTGGCCTCCAACCTGCTGGATTTTCTGCAAGTAGCCCAGAGCTCATCAGAGTGGTGGCTGCTGTCTTCCTCGCTCAGCACTTTTACTGAAATGCCCCTTGACCTGGGCCGGGGTGGGGAGCAGGGCACTAGTCAGTCTTGCAAGGCTTGCTCTGCCCTGATGGCCTAGACCTTCCACTTGAAACCTTCATCATCAACATCACTGCACCTCTGATGAGGGTACACCTAGGGGTCAGAGGGGAAGAACTGAATCAGCCCTGAAGAACTGATAGTGAATCCACATGGTGCTGGATTTCTGAGGACAGTTCTGTCTTCTCTCAGTCTAGGGGATTTGGTTAAAGAATTGTATTGAGCCACTGCCTCCTTTTTTTAGGTCATATAACTTTTAAAATTTGTATTATTTCTTTTTTTTAATTGGAGGGTAGTTGCTTTGTTGGCCTCTGCCATACATCAACATGAATCAGCCACAGGTATACATATGTCCCCTCCTCCCTGAACACACCCCCTCCTCCCTGAACACCGCACCCTCCTCCCATCTCCCACCCATCCCTGCCCTCTGGGATGTCACAGAGCACTGGGTTGAGCTCTCTGCATCAGACAACAATCCCACGTGCTATCTATTTTATCGTATGTATAAGATAATGTATACATACGTTTCCAGGCTAGTCTCCCAATTCATCCTACCCTCTCCTTCCCCGCACTGTATCTGCAAGTCTCTTCTCTTTGTCTGTATCTCCATTCCTGCCCTGCAAACAGGTCGGCTGCTGAGCTGTACAAGTCAACTGGAGACCTATGTGAGGCCCCAGGAAGAAAGACAGCAAGTTCTCTCCTAAATTAGAGTTAAGCTCTCTACTCAGTCACGGGCAAACTGTGAATATCAGCATCACTACTTAAGCCATACTTGGGGATTATAAGAGCAGATGGAAGTACATTTCCTGCAGGAAACTGAGTTGGACCAGCTTCCTCAAGTCATCTGGACACTTTTTTTCTTTTAATCAAAGCATCAAATTCTTCCTTGTATATTGTTCAGTTGTCTTCAATCAACATAATGGCTGCAAAGAGAGAAAATGTGCTGGCTCAAAACGTCCACCCATTTAGATAATCATAATTGTGTAAACAGATGTGAAATTGGGCACTCCACACTCTATGCTGTGAGGATGTTATGAGCCCTGGGACTTTGCATATGGGGGCATCTGTGCCTTCTAAGGAAAACAAACTGATAACTCTGCAACTTTAAACATCCTGTTTCATCTTAAATATTAAACATATGCCGTAAGGGGGGAAAACGCACAGCCATGTGAAAGCTAGATGGCCAATATAAAACTGTCACTGTGTACTCTACAGTCACAGAGAGGAGGTCAGGAGTGACAGACGAGAGGCAGCTGCAGGGACATTCTGCAGAAAGGGAAGAGAAGCAGGGTTATTGGTGTCGAAGGCTTTTTGCGTCCTATTGAAGCACAGTTTTCTGATTATCGTATTATTACACTCACTTTGACAGTCTGCAAAGCTAGTTCACTGTTGAAGAATGGAGTTAAATTCCCTACACACTTGTATCCTAAAATGAACAATATCAACCCGATAAAATAAACCTATGCAATACAGAGCAACACACGGCCATCATGCTGCTGGAAAGTCATTAACGACGCAATGTTCATGGCTGAGGATTTAGTACACTGGGGACAAATAAAAAATTCCCCTGGGGATGGAGACTTATTTAGGTTGTACACCCCGCCTGCAATGCGGGAGACCCTGGTTCAATCCCTGGGTAGGGAAGATCCCTTGGAGAAGGCAAAGGCTACCCACTCCAGTATTCTGGCCGAGAAGATTCCATGGACTGTACAGTCCGTGGAGTCACAAAGAGTCAGACATGACTGAGCGACTTTCACTCACTTACTTACTCACACCAAATGGGTAATGGATGGTGTGAAACTGAGTGATATACCTTAAAATGCTGGCTTTATCAGATTCCAGTTTGCTCTAATGCTCTGTGGTCACTCAGGACAAATCCTGTGGGGAAATTAATTATGACTCATTAACTAAAAGTACAGGGACTTCCCTGGTGGTCCAGTGATTGGGAATTTGGCTGCTAAAGCAGGGATCTCTGGTCTGGGAAGATCCCACATGCCTGGGAGCAACTAAGCCTATGAGCTGCAACAACTGAAGCCTGCGCTCTCTAGAGCCTGTGCTCTGCAACAGGAGAAGCCACCGAAATGAGAAGCCCATGCACTGCAACTAGAGACAGCCCTGTGCAGCAAGGAAGACCCAGCATGTCCATACATAAATGAATAAGTAATTTAAAAGATACAGTAAGATAAGGAATATTTGGGGCTTGTGGCATCTTCATTCACTGAACTGTGGTGGTGAAGTAGATGGCTTTCAGAAATATATAAATACACATACATACATATATATAAGAAATATATATATATATATACACACACATAGTAGTTTTGAAAGCTCTATAAACTATTCAGTTCTCTTCAAAATGAAAGGCAAAACAAAATCCCTGTAAGAAAACAGGAAGAGCTGGTCCCCAAATAAATACTTGACAGAAGATGACCGGGTGAAATGAAGTGACTTCCAACCTGGATTGGGAAGATTCCCCTGGAGAAGAGAAAGGCTACCCACTCCAGTATGCTGGCCTGGAATATATACCGTAGTCCATGGAGTTGCAAAGAGTTGGACTTGACTGAGTGCCTTTCACTTTCACTTTCCAAGCTGAAAGGGGACATAAACGGAGGAAGAGGCACTAGAAATGCATGTGATATTGCACAGGTTCATAACAGTTC
Source organism: Bison bison bison (assembly GCF_000754665.1). Taxonomy (NCBI): domain Eukaryota; kingdom Metazoa; phylum Chordata; class Mammalia; order Artiodactyla; family Bovidae; genus Bison; species Bison bison. The sequence goes on along the minus strand of NW_011495002.1, from coordinate 2,377,317 downwards.
TGAGCTGCAGTTCTTCACATATAATGTTGGTGGAGTCAAGAATACGGTGAGTTTTACCCATGTGTCTATGGAAACTATTTCTGGTGGAGAACTATGTTCTCTGACACATCTTTAGCTTGAGGCTAAAATCTAAATTTTACCATAAAAATCATTTTTCACATATCTACCCCCAAGGATGATTTTGTTAGAATCAGTACACAAATGTCCTTTGAGAATGATGAGTGCTCTAGTCAAACGCTTCAGGTCTCTCTTATGCTGGCTGATACATGGACTCTCTCTTTTTTTTCTCTTTCTCACACAAACATTATGTGTCTATCAATCTAGCTGCTAGCTGGCAGTGCTCTGTTACCCCAAATCATGGCTGGGTTTAGAGATGCCTGTTACTTCAGCCCTCTCCTTCATGTTTCCAAGTAAATCAGCAGAATTTCCAATGTGACTGGGGAGAAAGAGACTAAGTCATTTCCATTCCACCAGAAATGGGGAGCTGATGGGTAGCTGCTGTGTGAATCAAAGTTCAAGCTGAATAAATGAGATTCTGACAGGGCTGGATTCACTCTGTGAGTGTCTGTGCTCTGCATATGGGTAGAATCTTGGTTTCTACTGCTCTAGATGTAGTAGCTAGACTGTGCCAGGTTGCTTAAGTAATGTCCAACTCTTTTCAACCCCATGGGCTGTAGCCCACCAGGATCCTCTGTCCAGGGGATTCTCTAAGCAAGAAAACTGGAGTGGGTTGCCATGCTCTCCAACAGGGGACCTTCTCGACCTAGGATGGAATCTGTGTCTCCTGTGGCTCCTACATTGCAGACAGATTCTTTACTGCTGAGCCACTGGGATAAAAAGAGAACTTTATATTCAAGGTTTGGAAAGCATGATATTTATAAGGTTGGGGCAGTCCGCAGAGGGGAGAAGACTCTAGGTAGATATCATTTGCCTTTTTTCTGCATATCTATGCTAAGTGTAGTCCCTTTGCATGCATGTGACTTTGCAGTGTGTTTCATTATTATTCGGGCCCCAGTGACTTATGAAAAATATTTAATGATGTGATGGTCACCCAGTGGGTTTCACACATTTTATATTCTTTTCCAATTCTAATCCAATTCAGGTTAGATCAATCACACTGCTTTCCCCATTGCCTGCTGACTTTAGAACAAGCTCTGGTCTATCCAGTGAAGGCTGACTGGCCTTGTTGGGGCTTCGGTACAGTTTTTCAACCTTTTCTGCTTGCACCTCTCCTGGAGTGGTCTAACCTCCAGAAAACTGGACGGTGACCCCGAGCATGATCTAAACTCTCTCCTACCCAAGCTGCTTCTTCTTCCTTCTTGGGCATTTATGTTGCTGTTGTTTGAAAATCTTTTTAGGCCTGACTCAAGTACTGTCTTCTTCATGAGCTGTTTACTGGGTTCATCAACATACCAAGTATGCCTCACTTAAACCATCATGCACTTCCTGTTTAATTAAGGCATTCCTTTGTCTTCCTGCTTCCATTGTGAGAGGTACTCTGATTATCTTTCTCAGCATCTACCAAAGTGCCTCACACTTAAAAGGTGTTTGCTCAATAAAGAAACCAGATGAGTAACAGCTTTAGACTGAGCTCCTTGAAGTCTTTTTGTCTCTCACAGCAGCAAGCTTGGTGTCTGCATGGAAGATTCCAATGTATTTGCTGAATTCAGAAGACCCTCCCAAAATATTTGTTAAAATAGGGAAAATTGTATTTGCCCAGTGTAGTGTATAAAGCACTTTCAGTTCAGTTCAGTTCAGTCACTCAGTCCTGTCCGACTCTTTGCAACCCCATGAATCGCAGCACGCCAGGCCTCCCTGTCCATCACCAACTCCTGGAGTTCACCCAGACTCACGTCCATGGAGTCGTTGATGCCATCCAGCTATCTCATCCTCTGTCGTCCCCTTCTCCTGCCCTCAATCTCTTCCAGCATCAGTCTTTTCCAATGAGTCAACTCTTCCCATCAGGTGGCCAAAGTACTGGAGTTTCAGCTTTAGCATCATTCCTTCCAAAGAAATCCCAGGGCTGATCTCCTTTAGGATGGACTGGTTGGATCTCCTTGCAGTCCAAGGGACTCTCAAGAGTCTTCTCCAA
>NW_011495002.1:2328222-2375125 GCF_000754665.1 Bison bison bison | reverse complement strand
GGATGGACTGGTTGGATCTCCTTGCAGTCCAAGGGACTCTCAAGAGTCTTCTCCAACACCACACTTCAAAAGCATCAATTCTTTGGCGCTCAGCTTTCTTCACAGTCCAACTCTCACATCCATACATGACCACTGGAAAAACCATAGCCTTGACTAGATGGACCTTTGTTGGCAAAGTAATGTCTCTGCTTTTCAATATGCTGTCTAGGTTGGTCATAACTTTTCTTCCAAGGAGTAAGCATCTTTTAATTTCATGGCTGCAGTCACCATCTGCAGTGATTTTGGAGGCCCCAAAAATAAAGTCTGACACTGTTTCCACTGTTTCCCCATCTATTTCCCATGAAGTGATGGGACCAGATGCCATGATCTTCGTTTTCTGAATGTTGAGCTTTAAGCCAACTTTTTCACTCTCCTCTTTCACTTTCATCAAGAGGCTTTTGAGTTCCTCTTCACTTTCTGCCATAAGGGTGGTGTCATCTGCATATCTGAGGTTATTGATATTTCTCCTGGCAATCTTGATTCCAGCTTGTGCTTCTTTCAGCCCAGCGTTTCTCATGATGTACTCTGCATAGAAGTTAAATAAGCAGGGTGACAATATACAGCCTTGATGTACTCCTTTTCCTATTTGGAACCAGTCTGTTGTTATTATTATGTTTCTTCAGACTTAATACCTTAATGTTAACTTTTGTTTTTGTTTTCCATTTTTAGGTTGAGTTACAAAGGTATACAGAGAAGTGAGTGAAAGTCGCTCAGTCATGTCCAATTCCTTGTAGGCCCATGGACTATACAGTCCATGAAATTCTCCAGGCCAGAATACTGGAGTGAGTAGCCATTTCCTTCTCCAGGAGTTCTTCCCAACTCAGGGATTGAACCCAGGTCTCCTGCATTTGCAGGCAGATTCTTTACCAGTTGAGCTACCAGGGAAGCAGAGACGTAGAGAAGTAGTAAATATTAATACTAGCTTTTGAACAGGACTGCTGACCTTCTGCTGTTTGTCAACAACAATAGATGCCTGAGTAAGCTGTCCAGGGAGTCAGCATTTCAAAGGGTCAAAGAGGAAGGAACTGGCTGGAGTCATTCTCACTGGTCTGTGGGTTCTTGAGCTGGGGAACTGGGATCACACTCCACATTCTCACAGCCAGGATACACAGATTTGCTTAAAGGTCATTATCTGCACATGGGGTGACATTCTCCCATCCCACTGCTGGAACTATGAGATGGGTAATTTTAGAAGTTATTTTGCCACTTTAGGCTCTTAGAATGGATCCATGATTTACCCTCCATATTTAGAGTAGGCTCCTTCCTCCTTCCCTCCTTCTCTTCTTCCTATCTTCCTTTCTTTTTTCTGGTTACAAACACCAGGAAGTGAGGAATGGATGACCCAGAAGGAATTTTAGTATTGTGCTGCCACCCAAGTCCCCTACCCCTAAACTCTTACCTTTCTAGATCAAAGTAGACTCCACTCAACTGACCCTGAGCTTAGTGCCCTAAGTCCCAACTTGACAATTACTTTGGGATTAAAAATAAGAGAAAGTACTTTAATCATCAGAATTGGATGATCATTCCTATGGACAATGGACTTTGAAGTATCAGAGATGTCTAAATTGTAAGATTTGCAAATGATACATCCACTAGAAAGCAATGCATCCAGCTTATTATAACACCTTCCTTAATTCAGTTCAGTTCAGTTCAGTTGCTCAGTCATGTCCAGCTCTTTGCAATCCCATGGACTGCAGCACGCCAGGCCTCCCTGTCTATCACCAACTCCTGGAGGTCACCCAAACTCACGTCCATTGAGTTGGTGATGCCATCCAGCCATCTCATCCCCTGTCGTCCCCTTCTCCTCCTGCTCCCAATCCCTCCCAGCATCAGAGTCTTTTCCAATGAGTCAACTCTTCACATGAGGTGGCCAAAGTACTGGAGTTTCAGCTTTAGCATCATTCCTTCCAAAGAAATCCCAGGGCTGATCTTCAGAATGGACTGGTTGGATCTCCTTGCAGTCCATGGGACTTTCAAGAGTCTTCTCCCACACCACAGTTAAAAAGCATCAATTCTTCGGCACTCAGCTTTCTTCACAGTCCAACTCTCACATCCATACATGACCACTGGAAAAACCATAGCCTTGACTAGACGGACCTTTGTTGGCAAAGTAATGTCTCTGCTTTTGAATATGCTATCTAGGTTGGTCATAACTTTCCTTCCAAGGAGTAAGCATCTTTTAATTTCATGGCTGCAGTCACCATTTGCAGTGATTTTGGAGCCCCAAAATATAAAGTCTGACACTGTTTCCACTGTGTCCCCATCTATTTGCCATGAAGTGATGGGACCAGATGCCATGATCTTCGTTTTCTGAATGTTGAGCTTTAAGCCAACTTTTTCACTCTCCTCTTTTACTTTCATCAAGGGGCTTTTTAGTTCCTCTTCATTTCTGCCATAAGGGTGGTGTCTAAAGTTTAATTTTTTTCTGGAAAAATTTTAAGGATTTTCAATAATTTTCTAAGGCTTTGTGTAAGAATTTCAATTGTGCCCCAAGCTATATATATTATGATTACTCTAAGTATGAAAGTTTCATTGCCTTCAAAATTAACTACATCATTCTTCTTTACTTTTAAATAGCTTTATAAAATTTCAATTATATAAACAATACATGCTCAGTGCTAACCATTCACAAGATATAGAATATAATAAACAGCAAAGATGATTCTAATCGTCTCACTTTCTTGTATATCTTTCTGAGCACAGATTGGATGTGGATATTTCTAAGCACAGATAGGTATATTGACAAGTAGAACAGAGAGGAAGAACATTTTGGAATGTTACTCATTTTGAACTGTTTCTGAATCATATACAGGCTTTGATCCTCAGTTTGGTCAATCATTTTATGGGAAATGGTTCAACACCTGAAACAGGATACACTGCCATTAAATTTTTAGAAGGCATATTTAGAAGGCTATTTAGAAGGCTTATTTCCTCTTCTTCTATGAGACAACTTGCTATCACCTACTCCCTAGTGGCTCAGTGGTAAAGAATTCAGTTGCCTATACAGGAGACATAAAAGACACAGGTTTGATCCCTGGGTCAGGAAGATCCCCTGGAGAAGGAACTGGCAACCCACTTCAGTATTCTTGCCTGGAGAATCCATGGACAGAGAAGCCTGGTCTGTGATAGTCCATGGGGTTGCAAAGAGCTGAACATGACTGAAGTGACTTGGCACAATTAACAAATGAACATCCACCCTGTCCAACCAAAAAAAAACTTAAAAATTTGTTTTAAGTATCTCATTGAGCCCAGTGACACAACTAGAACTGAGGTGAGGCACAGTGGTTGAGCAGAATCCAGATGGACCCTTCTAGGAATCCATCTTTTACTGCAGATTAAGGACAGTAAAAACTCCACTTCCCAAATACTGTGTCAATATATAACGTACTCTATACCTGCTTCCTGGAAATGGGGTAGGATCTTCTCCTTAGAAGGAATCTTTTAGAGAACTCCTATAGACTTTCATTAAATCTCATCTAAACCATAAACAGAAAATTGTACAGAAAAATCAATTTTTGTGAAGGCATCATGTCCCAAATATATTCATCATGTCTGCCACTGGTATTTACTTTGAGCTCATTGATAGGTGATTATGTAAGTCTCATATTTCAATTTTCCCTGCAATATAAATGTTGTCATGGCTTATTTTTTATTTTTATTTATTTATTTTAAATTAATTAATTTATTTTAGTTGGAAGCTAATAACTTTACAATACTGTAGTGGTTTTGGCCATACATTGACATGAATCAGCCATGGGTGTATATGTGTTCCCCATCCTGAACCCCTCTCCCACCTCCCTCCCCATGAAACTGGAGCCTGTTATACAGAGTGACCTAAGTTAGAAAGAAAAACACAATACAGTATATTAATGCGTATGTATGGAATTTAGAAAGATGGTAATGATGACCCTATATGTGAGACAGCAAAAGAGACAAAGATGTAAAGAACAGACTTTTGGACTCTGTGGGAGAAGGCGAGGGTGGGATGATTTGAGAGAATAGCATTGAAACATGTATATTACCATATGTGAAATAGATCTCCAGTCCAGGTTCAGTGCATGAAACAGGGTGCTCAGGGCCAGTGTACTGGCACAGCTTATTTTTTAAAAATATTTATTTATTTGGCTGCTCTGGCTCTTAGTTGTGGAATGTGGGATCTTGATCTTCATTGCCACATGCAAATTCCTACTTGGAGCATATGGGATCTAGTTCTCCAACCAGGGATTGAACCCAGGTCGCCTGCATTGGGAGCACAGCATTTCAGTCACTGGACCACCAGGGTAGTCTCTGCCATAGCTGATTTTTGTTATTAGAATATTCTCTATGAGCTGTGTACTATAAAAACTGACCAAACATCCACTTGATACATAGTGACTGATATTGGTTGGACTCTGTCAGCCTAGGGCTAAACAAACATCTAGCTTTTCTAAATGTTAACATGCTTTCTCTATAACCATGATGAAGTGGAATCTTGCCCAAATACAAGTGTGATCCTGCCTCCATACGACTGGTGACCAGGTACATGGATGGAACTTGAGTCTTTCTCTTCAATGCAAAGTAGCTGCTGCTGCTGCTAAGTTGCTTTAGTCGTATCCCATCCTGTGCGACCCCATAGACAGAAGCCCACCAGGCTCCCCCGTCCCTGGGATTCTCCAGGCAAGAACACTGGAGTGGGCTGCCATTTCCTTCCCCAATGCATGAAAGTGAAAAGTGAAAGTGAAAGTGAAGTCGCTCAGTCATGTCCGACTCTTGGTGACCCATGGACTGCAGCCTACCAGGCTCCTCTGTCCATGGGATTTTCCTGGCAAGAGTACTGGAGTGGGGTGCCATTGCCTTAGAGACTGTAATTAATGTACTCTCTGAGTGACAACAGTTACTTCCATTCTAGCCCCTTAGAAATCTGTTTCCCACACAGCTGCCATGTACTTCCTGTGCTCAAAACTCTCCACCAGACTCTTCCTCTCACTTGGAATAAAGCAAGAGACAAAGCCTTGGAGAGAACACAGGGTCCTACACCTTCTGCCCTGACTCATCTCAGTGACCCAGTTTCCTGTTGTGTTTCCATTTGCTCACTGAGATCATGTCCTGGAACCCCACCCCCCACCTCCACCTTGCTGTTTCCAGAATGTGCCAAGCACATCTCCCCACTGCCCCCTTCCCCCAGGGCCTTCCTGCCAGTTGGAGCACTGTCTCCGGCATGTGAGATGGCTCATACCATCAGTCCCATTTCCCTGGCACTTTCTCTATGCCCTGGTCCTCTTGGGCTGCACAGGGCTGACCTCCACAAGTCATTTCACCAAGCTCCCTTGTTCCATGGGAGGCAGGAGCAGGAAGGGCCAGGGAGAGTGAGTCTCCTCCAACCCTTCCTGCTGGGGTTTGGGCAGTGGCTGTGTTCCTTCCCTCTAGTCGCCGCTGCTGACATGCAGCCCCTCTGCCTCTGCTATAGCTCTGCCCCTTCAGGACTGTGAGTAGAACCGCTTCCTGCTGCAGCTAATCCCTGGGTGCTCACCAACCCCTGCCCTTAATCCTACCCATATCTCTGTAAGCAGCATCTTTACTCAACCTGCTCAATTACTCCTTGTGCTGCCTGTTTCTTCTCATAGGTTACCTCCTGGATGAAGCCTTCCACAATAACCTCTTTAAAACAAAAATCCTCTCACTTCTTTCTCACACTTTATCTCCATGGCACCTGATACATATTAATTTTTAAAAATTGTGTGCCTTCTTTTGTGGATCGTAAGCTCAAAGGACTTTGTTTTTCTTTTGTTTCCTGATGTGTCTACAGCTCCTACTACAGAGTCCAGTATGCTTAGTAAATTTATTTGTTTCCTAATTCTAGGAAATAATATTTGGGGTTTCTTTTTCCTTACAAGACTTTAAATGGTAAAGACAGTGACTTTAATATCAACATTAAACAACTCTGATCTGGACAGTAGAACTTAAGGGGAGGACGGAATATAAAAATCACTGGAAATCTACTGTTCCTCTGTTAAGTTTATAGTAAAAATAATTAGTACATCCTTGACCTGAGGAAGAACTTGAAGACACTTAAAAATGCCACTTGCATGACATATCTGAGAGCATATGGTAGAATTAAGAAGTGATGAATTAGGCAATGCTGTGTTATCTTTTAAAACTACTTCAATTTCATTGATGAGTCCAAATGGGACTATAGCAACAACAGTACAACAATACCAGAAGAGAAGTGTAAATTACGTGGAGAAAACGGAGAATAAGATGGCTAAGATTAAGCTTGCATTCTCTGCACAGATGATAGATTTTAGCATTTCCAAAATTCTTCTAATTGTGTAGCTTACCTTGCTGAGTAAATCATTATAGAAGCAATTTTATCTTAAATGTCACCACCAAATTCATCATCAGAAATTAATTAAGAAATCCTTGATCTCCTTCTGGATTTGTTTATAGTATACAGAGTTCACATACTGAAAGATAAAGCTAGTAAACCAAACTTCTTGATGGAGTCTCCAGTTAATTTCTATTTTCACATCATCTTTAGAGGATACCAAGTTTGAGTTCAGGCTTCCCCAGTGGCTCAGCAGTAAAGAATCCGCCTTCAAGGCAGGAGCCGTAGGATACGAGGGTTCGATCCCTGGGTCGGGAAGATCCCCTGGAGGAGGGCATGGTAGCCCACTCCAGTATTTTTGCCTGGAGAATCCATGGACAGAGGAGCCTGGTGGACTACAGTCCATGGGGTGACAAAGATTCGGACACAAGTGAAGTGACTTAGCATGCACACACACAAGGTTGAGTTCTGCCAACGCTATGCTCTTTACTTGGAAAGAGAAGAGAGCATGAAGCTGTTATTCCCAAGACTTTCTGTCCCTTATAAAGTTGTCACTATGAGAAAAATATCTCAGGTTGGGAACAGTCCAGTGCCTCCCATCTCACTTCTTAAACTGCTCTGGGTTATGTCACCTGGCTGATTTTTCATTTGTTTCTTGTTTGATTTCACAAGTCTTTGCATTGGTTTTTATTTCAGAGTGTCTGCTGAATAATCACGTTTGTGGAAGGAAAGAACATATGGATCTCGGAGATAGAAACGCTCCAAGCACAGAGCCCACACCTGCAGACAGTCAAAGTGCTTGATTTAATGCACTGATGCTCAGCCTTGGTTGCACACTGAAATTCCCTGGGGGTTTTAAAACAGCACTGATGCCTGGATTCGACCTCCCAAGATGATCATTTCAATAGTATAGAGTACACTGTGGGCACTGGAGGTTTTCAAAGCTCCTGTGTGTTCTAACATGGGAGAGAGCTGGGGGACCACTGATTTAGGGAAACTGAATGCCACTGGCAAATCTTTAATGCAAGTTTCAGGTGATTCTAGTCATATGTAACTTCTACTGCTTTAACTCTAAAAACACTGTAGGGATGCCTGCATTCCCTTATTTTGGTTCATTAGAGAAAAAAAAAATCTCTGTTGCTCACTGTTTTTCTGATACATGAGATTTGCTTTTCAGTGAAGAGGCTCATCAGAAGTCATGTGTAAGCCTCCTGATGAGTCACACAAGAAGGGATCTTATTTTCATCCTGGGTAGGGCTGTTTGGGGGTACATCCAGAAGGAAGGATGCTACTCCTCAAACAGAAGAAGAAACTCTTGGCTTGTTAACCTTCAACCATTGAAATTCAAAGTGGAGTGTTTACATTGGCTTAGAGCCAGCTGTTGGTAAATTTCACAGTGCTTAATATCATTATTGTCTTTAGGAGAGTATTAATGGCCCTTTCTGGAGAAGGCAATGGCACCCCACTCCAGCACTCTTGCCTGGAAAGTCCCATGGATGGAGGAGCCTGGTGGGCTGCAGTCCATGGGGTCGATAAGAGTCAGACACGACTGAGCGACTTCACTTTCACTTTTCACTTTCATGCATTGGAGAAGGAAATGGCAACCCACTCCAGTGTTCTTGCCTTGAGAATCCCAGGGACGGGGAAGCCTGGTTGGGCTGCTGTCTCTGGGGTCGCACAGAGTCGGACACGACTGAAGCGACAGCAGCAGTAGCAGCAATGGCCCTTTCCCTTACTTTTCTGTTTGTATGGCCCACTGGATTTGTCATGACTATTCAAGATGTAGAAAGGCCAGTCCAAGTGCTCTCACAGACATTAACGAAGTCTTAAAGTGGGCAAGGAGCTTTAGTACTACCCAAATAGTCCTGTAGGTTTTAAGAAGGTGAGGATGAAATTTTCGATTTTTCATGAAATGGAAATGTGCTCACAGGTGGGAGAATGGGCACTGGGAGTAAGGTGCAGAAGGTTGTCTTGGACTTCATCTCCTGATGGGAATTTTTCTAAACCTGACCAAGCAGTTCCCTTAAGAATTTAATAGCTTTAACAATCTAAACACCCATCGACAGAGGAGTAGATTAAGAAGATGTGGTACATATATACAATGGAGTATTATTCAGCCATAAAAAGGCCATTCTAGGAGCCATTTGTATTAGCATTTTAGGGGGAATTTACAGAGCAAGGGTCACAAGAACCACCTCATCAGGTAAATTAAGAGCTCTGAAGTTCCTGGATGACAATGCAAGGCAACTGAGTTTCAGTTACTAGGAATGCACTTTATGAAATCTTAAATTAGCCTCACAGGTTGCCCAGCCATGGGATTCTGGGATTCTGACTGAGGTAAAGAGATCAGGGACCTCTAGAGCTTGTGGCACTGTTATGACATCAAACCCAAAGAGACTCAATTCTCGAGCTGGTTGGAAGGGCTGGTGGACAGCAGAACATGGCAGCCACGGGAGGACAAAGAATCCCAGAATAAGTGAACGTGGAGTTTTAACACTGGCATTTCCTCCTCTCTCCATTGAAAAAAGCACCTATGTATTTAAAATAGTTTCACAGATACTAACACATAGTCACTCCTCTTGAGTTTACCAAAATAACCATGTGCGATACATTCTAATTCCCATAAAAGGGCTATTTTAATGCATGGAACCGTCATGGGTGGCAGTTAATACCATACTCTGTGTTTAGTAAGGTACTTATTAGCTCACTATCTTCAGGGACAACCCTAAACAAAGTCTAGAAGTGCACATGGTCAATATTTATATTTGCTAGACACACTGGGATGGTCTGGAGCCATTTCCAGCAGCTGTGCAAATGGTTGATGCTGAGGTCCTTTCTCAGACTTAAATCTCCATTTAGCAATTCCCGCCTATGTCCAAACACTGAAAATATTTTCACTTTTGATATAGAGGAGAATCCAGTTTGGGATTTAAATGTCAAGCCAAGAGGGATCACCCATTCTCCTGCCTTCCCTCTCGCATGAGGCTCTGTTCCCCGCCTTCTTTCTCCTCAGTGACAATGCACACTGCCCCGACTCCCCCTTGAGAAATTCCCAGAGCTTGCTCCTTTGTGCTGTCATAAACACAAAGGGTGAAACATTGGCTGGAAATGTAAACTTGGATCAAACTTCCAAAACACAACAGAACAATTGGTGGTCTTGTCGGGTCCAGTCCTTTCATTGGACAAAACCATAGCCTTGACTAGGCTGTACTGTTTATAAGGCTCATCCCCACATATAAACGATTTTTTAAAATTATGGGAGACCCACGTTTATAAATGCAATGGGTCTGTTTAGAAAAAGCAATTCATCTGTCTCTTGAATGGTTAAGCTTTCTCTCTTTCCTCTTTCCAGCTCCAAAGCAAAACAAAGCACGGTTTGGCTTTTTAATTGAACAATAAACTTGTTCCAGGCAGAAAAATCTTCACGCCACTTTCAGTCATTGTGAGGAGACTGTAACAGTTAGGTCAGCCATGTTGCTTTGTGAGCCACGGCTCTTGAAAAATATGTGCCTCTGAGACTTGGGGCCACACAGACACGTGTGCGTGCATGCACATGGGCAGACTCACTCACAGCTTGCAAAGTTTTATCAGATTTTATTAGAAAAGGACTTTCCCCTTGGTTCTATGTATACTATTTGTGCCCTGCTAATTAAGGAAGTGGAAGATCCTTGCTTTATGGGGTGAGAAGTGGTACTGGCAGGATGGTCATCCATAAACCAGCATAATAAAGGGGAATGTAGGGATAACTGAAATGAGCCTCCATTTAAAGACAAAATATAACTTGGGATGTGTACTAAGTCATATCCAGGGGGATTTCTGTTTGATGAAAAAAGATAATAGCATACATCAGAGAATGTACAGACATTCTTGTCTCCAAATGCCTTTTGGAGACAAGAGTACTTTAGGCAACAGCTAATAACTTGAAACGTCCCTCTGCCCAGTTTTATGGCCACAGTGAGAAAGGCACAAGGGGAATATACAAGGCCACCCACTGGGACATGGATCCTCCTCCTTGTGTGTGTTCTCATTGTAAAAATATGTATGCCCGCACACATATGTTCACATAGGATGACATGTAGCTCAAGATTATTTCCTGATAGTTCTTTCAATTGATTAGTAGAAACAGAAACACAATATCTAGGTTGTATTCAGTACAGACTATTCCAGCCTGAGTCTGAGTCCCTTCTCCCTTCTTCTTGCCCTCTTTTTGTAATTTTCTTAACTCACATTTTAAACAAGAAAATATCATTTAAAAAGTAAGATTAAATGATAACAGAGATTGCTAACTCACCCAGTTTGGGCTATACATACAGTCATAGAAATTGCATCAGGTTCTAGAAAGACAATGACTTGTAAGTTTTTAATACTTTGGAGGAAAGTCATGATGAGAACTTAACCATTTCTTTGATTTTCTTCTTCCTCTTGTTTTACTGGGCTTTCCAGATGGCATCAGTGGTAAAGACTCCCCTGCCTATGCAGGAGACATAAGAGACATGGGTTCGATCCCTGGGTGGGGAAGATCCCCTGGAGGAGGGCATGACAATCCACTCCAGTATTCTTGCCTAGAGAATCCCCTGGACAGAGGAGCCTGGGGGGCTACAGTCTGTACAGGCTATTCCAGCCTGAGTTTGACTCCTTTCTCTATTCTTCTTGCTCTCTTTTTGTAATTTACTTAACACACATTTTAAATAAGAAAATTTCATTAAAAAAAGTAAAACTATGGCACCCCACTCCAGTACCTTGCCTGGAAAATCCCATGGACGGAAGAGCCTGGTAGGCTGCAGTCCATGGGTTCACTGAGTCGGACACGACTGAGTGACTTCACTTTCACTTTTCACTTTCATGCGTTGGAGAAGGAAATGGCAACCCACTCCAGTGTTCTTGCCTGGAGAATCCCAGGAATGGGGGAGCTTGGTGGGCTACTGTCTATGGGGTCGCACAGAGTCGGACACGACTGACGTGACTTAACAGACAAACAAAATGATAATAGGGGTTGCTAAGTTGCCCAGTTATGGCTATACATACAGTCATAGAAATCGAATCAGGTCCTAGAAAGGCAATGACTTGTAAAGCTTTAATATTTTGGAGCAAAGTCATGGTGGAACATAATCATTCCTACGATCTTCCTCCTTTCATTTTACCAGCATTGAAGTGGAAGCCCATCACTGCTTGTGGCAGGTACTTTCTGACATGGGTCGCAAAGAGCTTCCTTGCTGGCATTTAATTCTGCGTGTCATCACCTCCCCTTGAATGTGGACTGGACCAACTTAACAGGCTTCTAAAAATAAAATTTGAGAAAAAGTGATGAGACTTCACTTCTGAAATCAGGTGATAAAGGACTGTGACTTTCCTGTAACTTGTCTTCTCTCTCACCCTCCCTCTTACTCATTCTGATGAAGCCAGATGTCCTACGTGAGCTGCCTCAAGGAGAGGTCCAGCTGGCAAGAAAAAAATGGGGGCATCTAGTTAGCAGCTGGTGAGGAACTACAGCCCTCAGTTCACCAAACTGCAGGGAACTAAATCCTGCCAACAACCATGTGAGGGAGTGTGGAGTGTGGTGGTTCCTGGTCAAGTTTTTTGAGTTGTAGCTGACACTCAATAGCAATTTATCTGTCCTTATGATGGGTCATAGGGCACAGTTAGACTGTGTCGGATTCCTGACCCATAGACTCTGTGTAATAATAAATGGTATAGTTCTTAACCAACAAATCTGGGGTAATTTGTTACTCAGCAGTAGGTAGCCAGTACACCATTCTAAAAACATTCTCCATCTTTCACTGGTAGACTCTGAGTATTTTTCAAAATGGTAAGCACACACATACACAGTTTATAAAAAGTTCCCTTCCACTTTTTTGGGGTGGGAGACTGTTTTATCCCACCACTGAATCCCACCATTCTTTCCTTTCTAAAAGAATTTGGTGGTTCACTGTAATTCAAATAGTAAAAAAGTTCCCAATAAAATAAGACTGTTTGTACCAACTGAATTCCTTACTCAGAAAACTGTCTTTTCTTCACAACCTTTAGTATTTGATATTTTTAATTATCTACACTGAATTCATTTGTAGGTAAATTGTGTTTTTCCCTGTTCATCCAGGTTTATTTGTTCATTTCAGCATCAAAATAATAGATAACCAAATAAATGCAGTTTGTTGGCTGAGTGCTTACCACCTTCTATTTGCATAAAAAACCGATTTTAGCAGCATTTATTAGGGAGTTGTGTGTGTGCTCAGTCATGTCTGACTCTTTGTGACCCCATGACTGTAGCCCACCAGACTTCTCTGCGCATGGAATTTTCCAGGCAAGAATATTGGACTGGGTTGCCATTTCCATCTCCATATTAGGTAGTTAACTGTGTTTAAATCTGTATTATACATTTGGGGTGAAAATTTGATATTTATCAACAAATTATCTGTACTTGAAACAATTTCTCAATAAAAGGTGGGTCTAAGGATTTAATTAGGTTAAGGTCCCAGCTACATATTCTGGTCTTCCACCAGCACTGAAATACCACTGATGTTTAAGGAAGCTGAATGACCAGCAGAAGTGGTAATTTGCAGCACTGATCTAAGACTTAAGGGAAGAGAGCCAAGACGGCATCTTGGAATTTGCTGCCAAAATCTTTCCAACAAAAAGGATGTCTTTCTCACCACCTGTAAAGTCTTAAGTGAGTTCACAATGCCCAAATGAGGGCTATAAAACCCATTTCTTACAGCACTCAAAATTGTTATGCATACAACTTGTGATGAGAAACCAACATGTGGGAAACCTTTTTTGGTGAATAATAAGTTTTCTATACATGGGTTTAGAAACCGTTGAGTATCTCATGATCTGTTTTCAAGGAGAGTGGGGTTAACTGGTAGGACTTTTTCTTCTGGGAAAAGCCAAAAAAAAAAAAGAAAACAAAACAATTGAAACCTTAAAATTGCCCTGTCAGGGATAAAAGTGCTTGGGAATGTGTATTCCTCTGAATTTCCTGCCCTATCACAACGTTCTCAGTTTGCATCTATACCCAGACAGTAATTATGTCTTACATAGAAATGTAGATAAAAATTTCCTCATATTTCCTTTTTTATGGCAAATGTTTGTGCCCTTTTAAACCCTAACATCTGAATGATAAATATGGAAAAGGTAGTTTTAATTATGCTGAAGAATTTTTCAAGTGTTGTGAGTTGGCCGCCATCTTGAAAGATGAGATAATTTATGATAAGATGTCTGAGACTAAGAGAGCAACCAGACCTTATCTTATTGATTTTTTTAAATGGCAGGCTGACATATAAGAAAATATCCTTAGTTAATAACACATTTTAACAAAACACGCTATATCATTTTTTCAACAGAATTTTGGAAGTCGGAGCTCTGTTCAGGTTCAGAACTGCTGTGCCTGGTGATTTCACACTTGAGTTGTTTCTACTCTGAAACCTCAGGAGTTTCACCTCGGCTCAGCCTTAGGGTTGGACCAAGGAGAAAGAAACAGTAGTGTGCTCACAGAGCAAGCTTTTCTTCTAAGGGGAGTCGACTGACAAGAGGCCATGTTACTGCGTTAAAGGTCATTTGACTTCATCGCTAATATCCTCTTCCTCAGAGCGTTAATGTATTTCCAGTTTTGCATAGTGACTTCTGCTGGGTCTGAAATGGGGGTTTTATAGCATCTCGGCTACTATGAAGAGGATGGGAGCTGGTTTCCTTCCTGGTCATAGAGGACAGACATATCACGTCCTGAGACAAGTCATATGCACAGAGAAAGCTCTGCACTCTGGTATTAGCCTGGATCAGGTCCTACGAGAGCACCTTGTGTGACTTCCAGCGCTGACCCTTCAGCTGATGGATCCTCGTCTCTGATTGGTCATTGAGGCCAGAAAAGCTAGATGATGTGGATTGAGAGCTTCCTGTTAGTATTTTTTGGGATGTACTTGGCAGTTCTGCTTTCTAGATCATGCTGCAAAACATGGACATCCCAGGGATTTGAGTCTCAGCAAAGAGTTACTCGTTATCTGGCAGAGAATGATTCACCATCACTGCTGAGAACTGCAAGGATTTAAAAAATGAACTTGCTCAAATCTGGAAACAATACCAACAAATCCAGCAAAACAATGAAATCATCTATCTTGGGACCTATTGTTTTTTAAAAAATGGTTTTCAGCTTACTCAGAAGAAGAGTGAATCTGGCCAAAGAATCTGTGCTTTAAAGGCAAGTTCTGACAGTAAAGAATTTTATTAAGTTGCCTCCTGGCTGTCCTTATGTCGGGGCTTCCATGTAAGAAGGCAGCGTGGTTTGGTGGGTAAGAGTGAAATTTCTGGGAACAAGCTGCTTGGGAAAGTTAATCTCTATACTGATTAGTTTTCTCATCTGCAGAATGGGGATAGAAATAGTACCAGTCTCGTAGGGTGGGAAAGTCTGGATGAGCATACAGTAGAGATAGGCAGAATGATAGGATAAGTATTCAATCTATGATTTTTTATATTAAATGAAAATATAAAACTATCCTTGGCCTTCATGATTCAGAATTGATTTTACTAAGCATGTTACAAACAGGATTATTTACATGGTAGGATGTAGTGCTTTTCAAACTTCCTATATTAAAGAACCAGCTTTTTGTTTCCAATTATCTTTGACCAATCAGTTCAGTTAGTTCAGTTTAGTTGCTCAGTCGTGTCTGACTCTTTGTGACCCCATGGGCCACAGCATGCCAGGCCTCCCTGTCCCTCACCAACTCCCAGAGTTTTCTCATCATTGAGTTGGTGATGCCATCCAACCATCTCACACTCTGTCGTTCACTTCTCCTTTCTTCAATCTTTCCCAGCATCAGGGTATTTTGAAATGAGTCAGCTCTTCGCATCAAGTGGCCAAAGCATTGGAGTTTCAGCTTCAGCATCAGTCCTTCCAATGAATATGCAGGACTGATTTCCTTTAGGATGGACTGGTTGGGTCTGCTTGCAGTCAAAGGGACTCTCCAAGAGTCTTCTCCAACACCAGAATTCAAAAGCCTCAATTCTTTGGTGCTCAGCTTTCTTTATGGTCCAACTCTCACATCCATACATGACTACTGGAAAAACCATAGTCTTGACTAGACGGACTTTTGTGGGCAAAGCAAAATTAATAAAAGTAAAGTTCTAGAAAAATGAAATGAAAATGGGATAAGGATATACAACAACTAAGCCTAAACTGCTGTATAAAATGTTTCTGAAAGCTTCCTTTCATTTCTGTGTTTGTCTCCTTGCCATCCGGTCACACAATTCACAGATGGACACATGTCTGCAGACTCCATCTGGAACAACATGGCTGCAAAGGACAGTGCCTTTTAGTTCGGGCTGCTGTGCACTGGCATCGTTTCTGGGGGAGGTGGGATTTGCCTCTTCCTGAAGTGGGATTCCTCCCTCCCTGTTCCCCCTCCCCCCGCAAATAACAACAGGCACTTGGGAAAAAAAAAAATCCCTAGGGCCAGCCCATGGGCTTTGACTTGGCCGTCAGATACACTGATACACTGACTTGGAATGGAAGCTAGATATGAGTAGGAGCAGGGAGAACACAGAGTCATTCCAGTACACCGTGGAGACAGTAGTGCGCCCCACCTCCAACAGCAACCAGGATTCTAGAAGCTGCCTGGGAGGGGTCTGTGGTGGGAGGGGTCTGTGGGCTCGGCCCTTCTCCAGGCCTGTACCCTGCCACCTTGGAGGGGAGCTCCTGGGCCTCACTTCGAGGTTCTCCTAGAGAGTTAACCTACTTAGTATCCTTTTAAGGAGTTCTTCCTTAGCTGGTAGATTAGTACTGCTTGAAATTAAGGACCATTAGTAATAGATATGGATTTAAAAGATACAATCAAGGAGAAGAACTATCCTGCTGTTTGAAATCTCATCAACTCTGGCCAACCTATGGCTGTTTACAAACCCTTTGGTATTCCTATGCGTATGTTTATCCCATTACCGACCCAGATCTACTTGTTTTTCATCCATTTCCCTACAGTACCATGGGGTGTGTAAAGACACTCCAGTTGAGTTCAAAATCATGCTGAAAGTGAATGAAGAGTTTATACTACATTCTGATAAATTTAAGTCACACGAGCCAGTAGGGAGGACATAAGTCACAATTACGAAGGAACTGGTCTCCCACATTGTCCTTTTTTATATTGAAGGACATTTATCCTGGGAATTCATAATTCTGTGGTCTTAAGCGAGAATTTAGCCCCGCAAAGCTGATTCCCCATGTAGGAGGATGCTCTGGTGCAAACTTCCTGACATATAGTGGGTGACAGAGGCAGTTTTCTGCTCATCTGACAAAGAAAGGTGCACGTTGGTGGGAGTTCCCCCGGGATGCGGGCCCACCCCCTGGTGCCATGGCGCATCCAGGTGCTGTGCAGATGTCTTTCGGGAAAGCTTTAGATTTAGAAAATAAGGGGTTGGGCTTGAGGTTTTCTGTCCCCTTCCAAACTCTGAGAATCTGCTAGCTGTCCTTCTAGTTTTCTTCTGGCCATCATAATATAATCTGGGCTTCCTGTTTGGTTCGCTGGCACATTTTATGTCAAAAGGTAAATATTACATGATACTGTTTACATCTAATAAAAATGATACAAATTAACTTATTAAAAAAAAACAGAAATAGATCCACAGATATAGAAAACAAATGGTAACCAAAAGAGAAGGGAGAGAAGGGCTAAATTAGAAGTTTGGGATTAATATAGATACAGTACTACATACAAAATAGTTAACTAACAACAACCTACTGTATAGCACAGGGAACTATACACAATATCTTGTAATAACCCATAATTGAAAAGAATCTAATTATATATATATATATATATAAACGGAGTCACTTTCCTGTACACCTGAAACTAACACAAAATTGTAAATCAACTATACTTCAAAAAATTTTAAAAAGTAACGGGAAAAATAAATAGAATAATAAAAACTAAAAAATAAATTCAAAAAATATTTTCTCATGTAGAATTGCTGCAAGGAGGTAAAAGGATTAAAACCCCCACACTACCAGAAATTACAATTCAGGAAGATAGGGCTTTGCTGGTTATAAAGGTTCCCTGTCATGATGCAAATAATTATTGAGGAAGGAAACAATGAAGTCATCATCTGCTACTGGTGAATCATCAGCGACCCATGTGCCTACTCGCAGTGGTCTGAACTGCCAGATAGCTGACAGCGAGTTTGTTTGGGAATGAGAGAGTTCAGCGCAACAGTTCTTGACCTTGGCTGCATATTAAAACCACCCAAGAAGCTGGAAAAACTATCCCTGTTTGGTCTCACTTCTAGAGGCTGACAGAGAAGGCAATGGCACCCCTCTCCAGTACTCTTGCCTGGAAAATCCCATGGACAGAGGAGCCCGGTAGGCTGCAGTCCATGGGGTCGTGAAGAGTCGGACACGACTGAGCGACTTCACTTTCACTTTTCACTTTCATGCCTTGGAGAAGGAAATGGCAACCCACTCCAGCGTTCTTGCCTGGAGAACCTCAGGGATGGGGGAGCCTGGTGGGCTGCCGTCTATGGGGTCGCACAGAGTCGGACATGACTGAAGCGACGCAGCAGCAGCAGCAGCTAGAGGCTGATATTCCACAGAGTCTTCAGTAGATAAGACCTGAGATTTGCAAACCCCACCAGTTTCTACACATGAACCTCAAGGAAGGAAACTTACTTTACTTATGAAAATAAGAACCTATTATCCTATGTCCATTTCTGAAACTTTCTGCTTTATAGTCTAACATATTTTTAGTCTAAATTCCACTTATTTTTGATAAATGGGATCTTTGATTTCAGTTTCCTTAAAATAAATAATTGCAAAATCAAATTCAGGTAACACTTGCTGGAAAGCATCTTTATGGGATACATCATGTTATGCCAGAAGTAAACTCATGCATTAGTGTGGGACACAGCACTCCATCCACAGGAGAGAGTTAATAAGTAGTTCAGTTCAGTCGCTCAGTCGTGTCTGACTGTTTGTGACCCCATGAATCGCAGCATGCCAGGCCTCCCTGTCCATCACCAGCTCCTGAGTTCACTCAGACTCACGTCCATCGAGTCAGTGATGCCATCCAGCCTCATCCTCTGTCGTCCCCTTCTCCTCCTGCCCCCAATCCCTCCCAGCATCAGAGTCTTTTCCAATGAGTCAACTCTTCGCATGAGATGACCAAACTATTGGAGTTTCAGCTTTAGCATCATTCCTTCCAAAGTATATATAAGTAGTTCAGGGATCGATAAAAGAAAGGTAGAGAGAACACTGAAAACCTACGTTCATTTGGTGAACTTTCATGTCAAAGAGCAGAGATTTTAAGTATTTAATATCTCTGTGCATTTGCTTCTCTAGAGATTAGTTCAACTTGTTCTGCTCAGTCAATCAGTCGTGTCCAACTCTATGTCACCCCATGGGCTGTAGCCCATCAGGCTCCTCTGTCCGTGGGATCTTCCAGGCAAGAGTACTGGAGTGGGTTGCCATTTCCTACTCCAGTTCAACCTCTTAGCTAACTGCATATTTCAATTACCTTTTACCTTCCGTTCACAAAGGCCAATTGGCTTGTCTCTGATCACACAGTTAGTTAGTACCAAAGCCAAGTCCACTCTCCCACTCCCCAAATTACAGTTTACCATTGAAGGGCTTCCCTGGTGGCTCAGCTGGTAAAAAATCCACCTGCAGTGCAGGAGACCTGGGTTTGATCCGGGTTGGGAAGATCCCCGGGAGAAGGGAACAGCTACCCACTGCAGTATTCTGGCCTGGAGAATTCCTGGGTCGCTAACAGTTGGATAGAACAGACCGACTTTCACTTTCTTTTCACTTTCACTTTCATTCCTACTGAAAAGCTGCCATTGGATTCATTGGACACCTGCAACTCTTAACATGTGTAGTGGCTTCTCTTTTGTAACATGTAGACATATCACCAAGTATACAAAAGGTTTCCTACTTATTTCAAGATAATATTTTAGTTATGAAGAAAATGCAGCCCATGTAAGGATCTGGATGGGAGACTTTAGCTCAGTCACTTTACATAGTCCCTACTGACTTAATTGTACGATATTCAAAGACAAGTTTGACTTATATGAACGGAAACAGAGAGATTAATTACCCTGGTGTTGGTTGTTAATTTATGTGAAGGGCTCATTTAATCATATTTAAAGTCATAGAGATTAAAGAGATGCAATTAGCAAAATATGAACTATCTATCTTTGTCATTCTAATTCCCTGTAGTTTGGATCTGTGCACTTGGCAAGGTAAATAACACTGAAAAATGAAATAATTTCAAATATTACTTGGAGCCATCTCTCAGTAGGTAGCAAAAGACAGATGCTGTAATAGAGGAAATTAACAAGCCAGACAGGAAAAAAATAGTGATTACATTAATTTCTAGCCTACTATTATTTCTGCATTGCTGAGCTCATCTGCAGTGTTAATTTTTCCCTTTAAAATAATTTGTAATTCTTTCTAGATTCCTGCTGGTCTAACCACAAGGCTGCTGAAGAAATTTCTGGTTTTCTTTCTATTTTTTTTTAACATCTCTGCAAAAAAGAAGTGTTACCCTTATAACTAGTTAACTCTCTAGAGGACTGTCACTCTTCTCCTGCTGTTGCTGTTCATATTTCAAGGTCCATTCTGTTTCACATCTCCCTACACAGTTTCCTTCATGACCTTTGAGTCTTGCCAGGCTTTCAAGCCTGCTCTTTAAAAGGCACTGGGTTTCAGTTTCATGTGAGTAGCTTGATTCCATGGATGCAGACCAGATCACAGCCCATAAGCTCCCAAAAGCGCTTGACCGTGAGGAGAATGTGAGTGTGAAAGGGCCTTGAAAATTCTTTGGCTGTCTTGGCAGACAGCTCATAGAATACTCCACTCGCAATGTCACTACATCTTTTTGGACAAAAGTCTGCACAGAAGATCCAAGAAGCTGGCTTTCTAACAAATGATGGGGGGGAGGTGGCGCAGGGTGGGGAGAACTGAGGTCATCCACACATATACCTATAATGGAAGCTGTTTATGAATAAGCCTTAACTTCTGTTAATAAAATCCCTATACATGTCTCAATTAGAGATGTTAAACATCTTTTCATGTGCATTTTGGCCACCTCTATGTCTTCATAGTTTAAAAAGGCACCCCAATATTCAGTGCAGCACTGTTTACTACAGCCAAGACATGGAAGCAACCTACATGTCTATCAACAGAGGAATGGATACAGAGGTGGTACATATATACAATGGAATATTACTCAGTCATTAAAAAGAATGAAATAATGCCATTTGCAGCAACAAATGGATAGACCTAGAGATTATTGTATTAAGTGAAGTAAGTCAGACAGAGAAAGACAAATATAATATCACTTATATGTGGAATCTAAAAAAAAGGATAAAGATGAACTTATATACAAAATAGAAATAAACCCACAGAAATAGAAAACAAATTTATGGTTACCAAAGGGGAAAGGGGTGGGAGAGGAATAAATTAGGAGTTTGAGATAAAAATATATACATTATTATATATAAAATACATATAATAGATAACCAACAAGGACCTACTATATAGCACAGGGAAATCTATTCAATATTTCAACTAATAAGGGAAAAGAATCTGAAAAAGAATGGATATACTGTATGTATAACTGAATCATCTGTTGTACACCCGAAACTAACACAACATTGTAAATAAACTATACTTCAATAAAAAGGTAGTTATGACTAAATTTTTAAAAATCCTTTTAAGTATAGAAAAGAAGTGAAAGTCACTTAATCGTGTCCAACTCTTTGCGACCTCATGGACCATACAGTCCATGGAATTCTCCAGGCCAGAATACTGGAGTGGGTAGCCTTTCCCTTCTCCAGCGGATCTTCCTGACCCAGGAATTGAACTAGTGTCTCCTGCATTGCAGGTGGATTCTTTACCAACTGAGCTATCAGGGAAGCCCCATATAAGTATAGAACCACATCATAAACTCTGACATTCTTCCAAAAATGTCTATTTGGGTGCTTAGCCTAACGTTGACATACAGCTTCTTTCTTCCCAAATCTCCCTCCGTGTTCCCCAGCAACTCTGCCTGAAGAGGGAAGATTAAACAACTGCAAGGGGAAGTTTCGGCTCAGAATTTAACCTCCAACCCTGAGAGCCTGGAAATATTCTTCAAATTTTTAAAAATTCACTCTCAGACCATGAGCTAGTTTCTAAGGCCTTAAGGAATTGTCTAAAGCTCAGACCACTTATTTCCTACAGAAAATCCTCTTTCTTCTGGTTGCCTTTATATCATATTACACAGTCTTCCGTCCACCCAAGGCACAGCCCATAGAGTCAATATGAGGGTGAGAAAGGGGAGGGAAGTTGGAGGGAAACCAAGCTGAGTTCTTATGTCCCTTGTTAAATTTTGAGGGAGGTGAAACGTGCCACTCTTTTAATATGTTCCTTAAAACCAGTGGTGCGCCTATCGGCCTCCTCCCTTGGCAAAATGTCCTAAGTATGCTTGAGGCCTCTTGGCTGACCAGATCTTGGGCTCTACCAGACCCCAAAATGAAAGCAGAACCTAGGATCTCCACCAGAAACCAGAAAGCATCTATATTTTTTAAAAGCTTCCCAGGTGACTCTAGGGACCTCCCCAGGTGGCACAGTGGTAAAGAATCTGCTTGCCAATACAGGAGATGCAGGAAGACCCAAGTTCAATTCCTGGGTTGGGAAAATTCCATGTAGAAGGAAATGGCAACCCACTCCAGTATTCTTGCCTGGAAAATCCGATGGACAGAGGAGCCTGGCAGGCTACAGTCATTGAGGTTGCAAAGAGTTGGACACAACTGAGCACACACACAGACAGAGGTGATTTTAAGGTGAAGCTAAGACATGGGTTCTGAGCCCCCTGCTTCCTGTATTTACCCTTTCATAATCATCTCCTCTTAAGTATGGACGGGATATAGTAATGGCCTAGAGGCAGAATACAGGGAAAGTGATGGGATCATTTCCAAGGTTAGGTTATAAAAGCATGTGGCTTCTATCTTGTCACTCTCTCTTGCTTTCTGGGTTCGCCTGCTTTGATAAGTCCATGTGGCACACAGTGGCACACTGGTGAAGAATACTCCCGCCAATGCAGGAGACAGAAGAGATGTGGGTTCAGTCCTTGGGTTGGTAAGATCCTCTGGAGAAGGAAATGGCAACCCAATGCAGTATTCTTGCCTGGAGAATTGCATGGACAGAGCTGGGCGGGCTGTGGTCCATGGGGCTGCAGAGAGTTGGACATGACTGAGCGCACACAGCAGCACAGCAGCCACGTGGCATGCAGCTGAGGCTGGCCTCCAGCCAATAGCCAGTGAGGAAAGGAGACCCTCAGCCCAACAACCCACAGAGAACTGACTATGGCCAACAACCACCTCCTTCTTCAGCTGAGCCCTTAGATGACTCCAGCCCCAGCTGACACTCTGCAGCCTTGGGAGAATCCCTTAAGCTTTGAGAAACCAGCTAATCTGTGCCTGGATGCCTGACCCAGAGACTGTGAAAAAATACATGAATTATTTTCTTTTGCCATGTTTATTGAGGTATACTTGATAAGTAAAAACTGTATATGTGTATTGAACATGGTGTTCTCTTATACATTCACACTGTGAAATGATTACCACAATTGAGCTAATTAACACATCCATCCCCATGTGTGCAGTGAGAACACTTAAGAGGAAATCAATGTGTACACTGTTTTAAGTCACTCATTTTGGAATCATTTGTCATATGGCAACAGGTAACATACACATGGTCACTCTAGTGATAAATGTTATGGAAAATAAAGCACAAAATAGCACTAGAAAATGATGGGGATGGAGGTGAAGGAAGAAGTTGAAATTTTGAGTAGTGTTACCAAGGAAAGCCTCTTTGAGAAGGTTCCATTGAGGAAGTGAGCAAGGGAGTCATGCAGATGCCTTCAGAGAGACCCTCCAGGCAGGGGGGTCACAGACATGCAGTGCAGCTTGTTGTTCAGTCACTAAGGCAGGTCTGACTCTTTGTGACGCCATGGGCTGCAGCAAGGCAGGCACCTCTGTCTGTGGGATTTTCCAAGTAAGAATACTGGAGCAAGTTGATTTCCTACTCCAAGGGATGTTCCCAGTCCAGAGATCGAACCTGCATCTCTTGCATCTCCTCCATTGGCAGGTGGATTCTTTACCACTAGCACCACCTAGGAAGGCCGTATGCCATAATATAATCATATAAAATGATTTTAGCATTAGAAACATATTTCTAAACTTTCAAGTTCAGTTCAGTTCAGTTCAGTCACTCAGTCGTGTCCGACTCTTTGCGACCCCATGAATCACAGCATGCCAGGCCTCCCTGTCCATCACCAAGTCCTGGAGTTTACCCAAACTCATGTCCATCAAGTCGGTGATGCCATCCAGCCATCTCATCCTCTGTCGTCCCCTTCTCCTGACCCAAATCCCTCCCAACATCAGAGTATTTTCCAATGAGTCAACTCTTTGCATGAGGTGGCCAAAGTACTGGAGTTTCAGCTTCAGCATCATTCCTTCCAATGAATACCCAGGACTGATCTCCTTTAGGACTGGTTGGATGTCCTTGCAGTCCAAGGGACTCTCAAGAATCTTCTCCAACACCACAGTTCAAAAGCATCAATTCTTCGGCGCTCAGCTTTCTTCACAGTCCAACTCCCACATATGGCCAAAAACTGGCTCATTCTACCTCATTTAAGTGATGAGCATTAGTCACTGATAAAATTAAAGTCATAATTATAGGAACCATTTCTCACTGAAACGGCGTCTGTAAATTTCTGACCCCATGTTTCTATGTGCACAGATACGGGCACATATATGTAGACTCGTGTGTCAGTAAATATGTACGTATAACCTGTAAATGTTTTGTTGACTCACTGATAGGCACATTATATATTACACACTGAAACCAGTCCTTTAATTCTAGGGCACACCTCATCTCAGTAGCATTTACCAACTTATCTTACCTAATAATCACTGCTTGGTGGCTCACTGTTTTGTCTGCAAAGGACAAGCAAGTGTAGAAATGTAGCCATTCTCTGCATAACTGAAAGCAAATTCTACATCTGTCCCATCTGTGAACCACATCAGTGGAGAGATGACCTTTTCTTCTGGAACAAATTTGGTCTTGCAGACCTTGTCTTAGGAAAGAGACATTTGCATGATTGTTGGTGTGTGAGAACTGGTTGGCCACTGTGGGCATGCTGGGGTGAGGGGTCCCATTGTTGGTGCCTTGAAAGATAATCAGAATGGGTAGGAGATCTATTCCTCTGGGAAAACTAGAGAATTACGGGTTGTGGTGTCAGGAAGGGAGCAGTCCCTTTATGTGGGCATTTTCCCTGCCGCTGGCATTTAAAGGATTGTTTGCTCTGACCCTGGAGACACTTTTAATTTTCTCAACATGGAAAAGTCAGGATTTCGTCTCTACCACAATGATGGTGAAAGCAGCTCTAAGTAAAAGTGGATTGAAAGTAATTGTCCTCCCTAAATGGCACTATTGTCTGTTGTTTGCAAAGAGCTGTTTTAAAGAGAAAGAAGAGGAGGAGGGAGGGAGGGGTGGGAGAAGGAACAATGAGAGAGATTCGGAAACCGAGAACAGAGAACAGAATGCTGAATGAGGCTGTGAAGGGATTAGGAGAGGGCATGTTTGGAGAGTTACAGGCCTGTCATCAATTTCCAGCTCCCTCCATAGATCTGAGAAGTGCTGATGGGGAGTTCAGCTGTATGCAGTGGAAGACTTAAGCCCTAGAGTCATCTCTGCTTCTGGATGCCTCTGACAAATCTAACCCCAATTCCAATGTTTCCCCTTTGGTTCTCTGAGAGTCTGCTTACCACTGAATCTGCTCATTCCACATTCTTCAAGCTCCCATTTGTTTCTAAGTCTTTTTCTCCCACTGTGGCACTAGGGTCTCCTGAAGCCCTGGAGTGGAGAGCTTTGGCTCCTACCTGCCTTCCTGTGGACCTGCCTCTCCCCTACCCCAAGGGATGAAGATGGAGCTGTCCGTCAAGGGTTCCACCTCGCCCACAGAAGCTGGACAAATGATGCCTGCTCATCTATCAAGAGAACTTTTGGGGACCGGAATGGATGCTCAGGGCCAAAAATGGTTTCTTTCCTTATGAAATTTTAAGTTTTTAGGACTATTTAAGTTTAAAATGGTAACCCTTCCCATCTTGAACCCTTCGGTTCATCATTCAATGAACAAAAGTGAAATCAGAGCCAAGACTTAGAAACAGAGTCAGTTCTTTGAGACTGTTGACGTGCGTGCATGCTCAGTCACTAAGCTGTATCCGACTCTTTTTGACCCCATGGACTGTAGACCGCAAGGCTCCTCGGACCATGGGATTTACCAGGCAAGAATATGGGAGTGGGCTGCCATGCCCTTCTCCAGGGGATCTTTCCAACCCAGGGATTGAACCCACATCTCCTGCGTTGCAGGAGGATTCTTTACCACTGAGCCACCTGGGAAGCCCCAAGACCATTCACAAAAAGCCCGAATGCAGCTATCCAAAAGCAAGACAACACCAGAACTTTTCAGTAGCATCAGACAATAGATTCTATTTTAGCTTAAAGCTACATTAAGGTAGGTTCTATCTCTTGTGGTAGAAAAATGTCTTAGGTAATATAATATTTTCTTTAAAATCCTGTGAAGTCTGACAGTGATAGAAATAAAAGTCTGCTGATTTGATTCTACTGAAACCTAAACCAGGAATCTTGGCTACATTTTCACATGAACAGAAATCTGCACTACTTTTTTGGCTTCTCTCATTAAGTTTCTCCACTTGCTCTGAGACGCTTGTGTTAAATGATTTCTGCCAGGATTTGTTCCTTCCCTCTGGGAGACCTGAAGGCTAATCCTGTATTTTCATTCATTCTCAGCACCTCTTTGTCTTCATCATCCACCCTAACTTGAGTTAGAAGAGCAAAAGTGATGGGTCAGCCCCTCCTCCCAAATTCTAGCCTTGGAAGATAGTGATGGGGCTTCCAGAAACACAAAAACTGGAAGGTGGACAATAAGGAGGCTTTTTCATCAAAGTGGGGTCATAGCCACCACTCTCCTAGGTTTCCGGGCAGATATTTTAAAAATAAATCCATGTCGAGGAAACTTGCCTGGTACTTATCAAATTTCTGCCTTAATTTTTTTTTTCTATACTCTCTGGCATGAGAAAAGACATGAACATTTCGTCTTAAATAAAAATAGGCTCTTAAAGATAAGATGATGACTGCAAGCATATGCTCCAAATGGAAAAGATTAATACTGGAAATCCTTAATTATTAGGGATTTTTATCAATCCTTTCATGGCTTCTCCTTCAGGCTCTCCTCTCTTGGGTTTTTAACTACTTGCTGACACTGATTCCAGGGAGCAGATAAAATATGATCTAATTTACAGTGCATATTCTGTCACCAGGCAGTGCCTTTGAGAAATTTTAGTAGAAGTGGTTGCTGTTCATGCTTTTTCCTGTATGTAAAGTATGGGGATTACAGTTAACCTAGATCTCTATGTGCAGAGTGTATATACGGCCATATAGAGAAGAAAATGCTCCCAACATACACTGCCATACACACACACATGAAAACGCCTAAATGCCTGAGTCTCCCAGGGACTTCCTTAGAGGGAACAAGCAGCCTCACATTTTAGATGTAGCAGAGAGTGGAGAGTAAGGTGGCAGAGTCCCTTTCTACCTGGTTAGTCCTTCCCACCAGCTGGACTCTGATGGAGTTGAGAGTTTCCTTTCTGATTCCCACCCCGTGTTCCAATTCAGGATCACTCATCTACCCCTTGCCCCTTCCTATCCCATCCCTTCCCATCCCATACAGGTGCTACAGAGGCACGTTCCTGTTCAGTGTGGCAACATTCTCCTCCATTGATGTCAATTAAAGAAAACAGTAACATCTGGCTCCCTTCCTTTCTGTCCACACATAGCTTTGAGACCTGAGCATGCTATGAAGCATATGTGAGCCCCATTTCTTAATTCATAAGTTGATGATAATAATGACAATGTTAACAGGAGTCTTGGGTTTCCCTGATGGCTCAGCAGGTAAAGAATCTCCCTGCCAATGCAGAAGACACAGGTTTGATCCCTGGGTTGGGAAGATCTGCTGGAGAAGAGCATGGCTACCCACTCCAGTATTCTTGCCTGGAGAGTCCCATTGATGGAGGAGCCTGGCGGGCTACAGTCCAAAGGGTTGCAAAGGGTCGGACACGACTGAGCACACATGCATTCAACAAGAGTCTTGGGAGGACTCAGTGTAATAACATATATAAAGTGGTTGGGTTTTGTCAGATTTTCTGTAAACATTATCTCTCCATTCTCTTCTTTCTATCCCCAAAGACAGTCAGTATTAACTTTATCCATAAGTTAAGTTCGCCGTGTTATCTCCTACCAGCAGCTACATGTGGCCAGTACTAGATGCTCCACTAAGCACTGTTTAATAATTAAACAAAGTCTAGCTGAACACGTATTATCAATTTGTGTTTGCAGAAAGTGAATCCAACCTTGCTCCTTGCACAAAGGGAGTTGGAATATAGTGGATGATGACAGGGTGGGTGTGAGCCACAGCCTCCAGAAGGGAGACTCTGACAATGGCAGAGGGTAGCTGATTTCCTGTGGTCAGCAATCCAGTGGTAACAGCAGGATGGTCAAGGTTAAAAGGGCCACAGTATCAGCTCTTGCCCTTTAGTTGACAGCCCTCTTGCTGTGTCCTGGAAAAGCCTGTGCTCGCCCCTCGGCTTGGTTTTAAAACCAGAGGTTGGAATATGTGGGGAATGGGGCTTACTCCACGTGGTCCTCCATGCTCCAGGGCTCCGATGATCAAGTGCTGTGCATCCCCACTGAGTCAGGACAAGCATGTTAATACTTTGTCGATGTAACTATCAGGAAACTGGGCCCCCACACCCAGGACACAAAGATGCCTTGGATCTGCAGATGGCTGAGCAGAATGCTTTCGTTGGTCAGAATAACACAGGATTCACTTTCCTCCTTTAGTCAGAGTGGTTGCTGTTGCTCTTTCAAAAGACGATAGATGGGGCTTCCCTGTTGGTTCAGAGGTCAAGAATCTGCCTGCCAATACAGGAGACACGGGTTCCATCTCTGATCTGGGAAGATCCCATATGCCGCGGAAAGCTGCAACTACCCAGCCCAGGTGCTGCAGCTAGTGAAGCCCGTGCTCCTCAACAAGAGAAGGCACCGCCAGGATAAGCCTGCCCACCGCAACTAGAGCGTGGCCCCTGTTCGCCACAACTAGAGAAGAGCTCACACAGCAGGGAAGACCCAGCACAGCCCACAATAAATACATAAAATAAATAAAATTATATTTATAAAAGACAACTGAAACCTGGACAAAGCCAACATACCATCCTGGTAAAAAAGACCCCTGCATATGTGGCCTAGGAGGCTGCTGTCCTTGGGAACCAGTGCCCATGCCTCAGCCAGAATGACTTCCAAGGCCTTCCTGCTCTCATGCTGGACAGCGGCTGGGTCTCACGATCACCATGTCACATTGGAACCTAGACACTAGACATTATCTTGGCAAGGCCGGTTAATAAGCCACAAAAATGTGTTAAATAAAGAATACACAGTGAGCAGACACAGGCCACTCTGGAATCTACAATATATCCCATGGGTAGAATTCACCACCACCTACCTAGCACATATTATCTTGAAACACATTCCAATGAGCTCTGCTATTGGAAAGAATTTTGTCAGAAAGTGTAGTGCAGAGAGCCTGGAAATGAGAATCAGCAGATAAAGACTGTGGTCCCACTGTGACTGCTAACAGGCTGTTTTACCTTGGCCAAGACACTCAACGTTGTTGGATCTTATCGTCTCTATACAAATAAGATCCTAGACAAGACAATGCTTAAGGCTCTGTCAGTGGTAATACCTTAGGGGTCATTCGGGCACAGATTCCAGTCATTTTCCAAGAGGAGTCCAATGTCAAGAATTGCACTAGCCTTAAGTATTTAGCTGGTTAAGGAACCCTTGGATTTATTGATAGTTGCATGGAAATAAGAAGCCAATAAACTAAGTTAAGGGAATTTGATATGCTGATGGGCCAATGTGAGAAGATGAGGGAGGCTGGAATAAACTTAAGACAGGCTCCAAAGAATTTGAATACACTCACCAGAAAGCAAAATAAACCCAACTTTCCAAAGAGTGAAATGTTGTCACTAAAACTGGGCTCTATCAGTGTCATCTGCAAGGCTTCATCCTAATCCCTCATTGGTACCCTGGGTATTTAGTTGCTCAGCTATGTCTGACTCTCTGTGACTCCATGACTCTAGCCTACCAGGCTCTTCTGTCCATGGGATTCTTCAGGCAAGAATGGACTGGTTGTCATGCCTTCTTCCAGGGAATCTTCCCACCCCAGGCATTGAACACAGGTCTCCTGCATTGCAGGTGGATTCTTTACCATCTGAGTCACCAGGGAAGCCTCCCCATTGGTATCCTGGCCACACTGAATTTCTCTGATAAGGGATAACAAAAAGAAAATGAAGCAGGTTGGATGGTCAGAGGACATCTCTTGATATCGGTCAACTAAAAATGAAAAGTTTTGGAAATAATGCATACAATAAAGTGTTTGGTTTGATTTTGGTCAAAATTTGCTATTCTTAATAAACTTTGGCAACTCTTGGCTGTCAAGCAGAAGAATATGCTCTATGTTAACATGAGAGCACAAGGAGTGAAATTTCATGATTAATAAATTGATTGAAAATAGGAATTTATGTTTGGTGGTGTTATTTCCTCAAGTGATTTAAGTAGAGTTTGGTTTTCTAGAAGAATTTTCTTTCTGTTTACTATTTTTACATATAAATCGTCAACTGTTCCACAATCCCTGTAAGATAGAGTCTCCTAATATTCATCAGTTCAGTTCAGTTCAGTCGCTCAGTCGTGTCCGACTCTTTGCGACCACATGAATCACAGCACACCAGGCCTCCCTGTCCATCACCAACTCCCAGAGTCCACCCAAACCCATGTCCATCGAGTCGGTGATGCCATCCAACCATCTCATCCTCTGTCGTCCCCTTGTTCTGATTTTAATTTCTTATTCTCCAAGAAGGAATGAATTTTAGTGATAAAAAGTATCAACTTAAGAGTCAGGCCTGAGTTTGGTTCTGATATTCACAAACTGGATGTTTTACAGGCTCAGTTTCCTTATCTGTGAAAAATTAATAGGGTTTCTCAGCCTGATGTTGTAGGCATTTGGGTATGATAATTCAAGCAGCAGCCCTGGACACTACCTGCCAGATATCCATAACACATTTGGCTTTGTGACAATCAAAAATATTTATAGACATTCCCCAATGTCCCCTTTGGGCAGCATCATCCCAGGCGGAGGATCTCTGAATTGGGATTGTTGTTCAGTCGCTAAACCATGTCCGACTCTTTGATACCACATGAACTGCAGCACCCCAGGCTTCCCTTTCCTTCACCATCTCCCACAGTCTGTTCAAACTCATGTCCATTGAGTCGTTAATACCATCCAACTATCTCATTCTCTGTCGCCCCCATCTCCTCCTGCCCTCAATCTTTCCCAGCATCAGGGTCTTTTCTAAATGAGTCGGCTCTTCGCATCCAACAAAGTATTGGAACTTCAGCTTCAGTATCAGTCCTTCCAGTGAATATATTCAGGGCTGATTTTCTTTGCAATGAACTGATTTGATCTCCTTGCTGTCCAAGGGACTCTCAACAGTCTTCTCCAGCACCACAATACTCATGCTTTTTTCTCATGTTGCTGGGAAAATGAAATGAAAGAAGGATAAGAAGCTCATGGCACAGTCTGGGCCCGATAGCTGCCTGTTCTCTCCTTCTCTTGACTCTAGTCTTGGTGGAAATACTAGGGACCATTAAAGGCTCCACCCATCACTGACTTGAGTCAGGTGCCATCTATTCAGCACTGGGGTAGAGTCAGTTGGCTTCTTTGATCTCTGTTCAGCCCCTGATATGATGGCTGGCTTTGAAAACCCAACTGACATAGGTTTAGGGTCATTTAAATGACGTAGATGGGGAAGAGGAGGGAAAAGATCCAAGGTATGCTTTTTAAATCCCAATATATTATAAGTAGACATTATATATGGAATATTTATTGAGCCATGTTGGTGGAAATTTTTCCAGACTAAATTGTGCATTAATCACATTCTAGTTCATAGCTTATTTTAAAACAATATTTTCTTATATTACATTTCTGGTGATTTACTGTATCCCATAAGGATAGTAAAGATAGGTCTATAAAACAATCCCCTAGAAATTTAAAAGTGAAAATAATGGTAAAGCCTAAAAAATGGTTCTATTTTAGATTTAACCAAAGAAGCAGAGGTGAACAACTTAAATCGGGTTATGGAATCAACGTAATTTGGCTCTTTTAAAAAGAAAGAAAAGTGGGAGGGGGCGTTTAGGATGGGGAGGGGACACATGTATTACTGTGGCTGATTCATATTGATGTATGGCAAAAACCATCATAATATTGTTAAGTAATTATTCTCCAATTAAAGTATGTTAATTAATTAAAAAAAGAAAATGGGAAAAATAAAAAAAGAAAGAAAAGAAAAAGTAAACAAAAACTAACATCTTGTCAAGATAGCTTGTTCCCTTATGAATTCACAGTCAGAAGCTGCTAAAGATAACGTCATGCAAATGTATGTGTGCGTGCTCAGTCACTTTAGTCATGTCCGACTCTTTGTGACTCCATGGACTGTAGCCCGCCAGATTCCTCTGTCCATGGGATTCTCCAGGCAAGGATACTGGAGTGGGTTGCTATGCTTTTCTCCAGGGGATCTTCCCAATCTGGGGATTGAACCCGTGACTCCCGCAGCTCCTGCATTGCTGGTGGATTCTTTACCCACTGAGCCACCTAGAAAGCCCTGCAGATGTATACATTAGATAATTCCCACCAAAATATCTCTCTGCGAAGAAGTTAATGTTCATATAAGGGTATTGCCTATCTTGCATAAACACTGCTGCTGCTAAGTCGCTTCAGTTGTGTCTGACTCTGTGCGACCCCATGGATTGCAGCCTACCAAGCTCCTCCGTCCATAGGATTTTCCAGGCAAGAGTACTGGAGTGGGGTGCCATTGCCTTCTCCATTGCATAAACACAGTACTTTATAATAAATGTCATCAGAGACTTCTATAGTTCTCAGATCCCAGGAAGTTAACTGCCATAGGGTTTAAGCTGCAAAACCACTGGCTTCCTCCTGAAAACCCTTCTTTCATCCAGTGAATATGAAAAAGAAAACCTTTCCTGACCCAAATACTGGCTGAAGGGTTTAGTCTAGAATAGCCCTTTACTGTTGCTATCAATGATGATGTGTTATTTATGGTAATTTCTCATAAGATGAATTGTGTGAGTGTTTGACACATCTAAAATGTTAAATATACATATATATACACACAACACACACACGCACACACACACACACACATATTTCCCTCTATTTTTCCATTGTCTAATAGTTGAAAGGTTGAAATTCTCTATGGTTCTCTTGGAGTGTTGTAGAATTTTAATGTGAAAAAAGAAATGGAATAAGACTGGAATATGAAGCCATGAACTTGGAAAGAAACCCAAACTGCCATATTGATGAACACTACATTCTCTTGAGTCAGGGTGCCAGCTCGGAACAATTGTTTAACTTGTCTGTTTCTATTTCCTCAATTTATGGCTGTTGGGTCCTTGAAACAGAAATATTTTGAACATATGTAGCAAATAATTATACACATATATACCCATATATCAGAGACTGTACTTGAAACTCACCCTTTGTAAGTCATCTTTGTTCACATATCTGTTAGTAGTTAAAAAGATTCAGGACTTTTTTGGAGGAACAAGGAAATTATCTATTTCTGCATAATAAATATGTTTTCTTATTACAATCCAATTGTGTTGATTTCTCACTTTGCCTAGAACCAGAAGAAAACATTCATTACTTTTACTAGGTTACTCCCTTACTAATAAATTTCAGTAATTCCTCTTTCTCGAACAATGCTTTTCAAATGGTGTTCCAGAGGGCACCAGGGTTCCACAGGCATGTACCAGGTGTAACAAGAGAGAACAGACCTCTTTAGGGGACTCTTTTCTGCCCTTACTCTTAAGAGCACAGTTTCCATTCAATCTGAATAACATGGAATATATATATATATATTTTCTGACTTTCATTTAATGCATAGACCCACTACTGGAACCAAATGGTACCATAACTTTCCAGAGATTTGTGGAATGGGGGCTGTCTGGGTGTTCCCGTGGTTAAGAATCCATCTTCCAATGCAGGGGAGGTGAGTTTGATTCTTGGTTGGGGAAGTAAGATCCCATATGCCACAGGGCAACTAAGACTGCATATAGCAAGTGGAGAGAAAAGGCTGAATGCTGCAACTGGAAAAGCCTGTGCTCCGCAATGAAAACACCGTGTCAGCAAAAGAAAAAAACACCAAAAGTAAAAAAGAAAAAACAAAGACTCGTGGAATGGTAGTCTGGAGAAGAGAATCTGAATTCATTTCACTAAAATCTTTTTCTGCAACCTGAGCTCATATTAAGGCTGCTTTAGAAGGCAATGGCACCCCACTCCAGTACTCTTGCCTGGAAAATCCCATAGACAGAGGAGCCTGGTAGGCTGCAGTCCATGGTGTTGCGAAGAGTCGGACACGACTGAGCGACTTCACTTTCACTTTTCACTTTCATGCATTGTAGAAGGAAATGGCAACCCACTCCAGTGTTCTTGCCTGGAGAATCCCAGGGACAGGGGAGCCTGATGGGCTGTGGTCTATGGGGTCGCATAGAGTCGGACACTACTGAAGTGACTTAGCAGCAGCAGAAGCAAGGTAATGCTCAAAATTCTCCAAGCCAGGTTTCAACAGTATGTGAACCAAGAACTTCCAGATGTTCAAGCTGGGTTTAGAAAAGGCAGAGGAACCAGAGACCAAATTGCCAACATCCATTGGATCATGAAAAAGCAAGAGAATTCCAGAACATCTACTTCTGCTTCATTGACTATGCTAAAGCCTTTAACTGTGTGGATTGCAACAAATTGTGCAAAGTCTTAAAGAGATATGAATACTAGACCACCTTACCTGCCTCCTGAGAAATCTGTATGCAGGTCAAAAAAACAACAGTTAGAACAGACATGGAACAATGGACTGGTTCCAGAGTGGGAAAGGAGTATGTCAAGGTTATATATTGTCACCCCGCCTATTTAATTTCTTTGCAGAATAATACATCATGTGAAATGACTGACTGGATGAAGCACAAGCTGGAATCAAGATTGTAGGGAGAAATATCAACAACCTCAGATACGCAGATGACACCACCCTTATAGCAGAAAGCAAAGAGCCTCTTAATAAGGGTGAAAGAGGAGAGTGAAAAAGCTAGCTTAAAAGCAGAATATTCAAAAAATGAAGATCATGGGATCTAGCCCCATCACTTCACAGCAAACAAGTGGGGAAACAATGGAAACGACGACAGGCTTTATTTTCTTGAGCTCCAAATCACAGCGAATGGTGACTGCAGTCATGAAATTAAAAGAAGTTTGCTTCTTGGAAGAAAAGCTATGACCAACCTAGATAGCATATTAAAAAGCAGAGATGTTACTTTGCCAACAAAGGTCCATCTAGTCACAGCTATGGCTTTTTCAGTAGTCATGTATGGATGTGAGAGTTGGACCATAAGGAAAGCTGAACACCAAAGAATTGATGGTTTTCAACTGTGGTGTTGGAGAAGACTCTTGAGAGTCCCTTGGACTGCAAGTTCAAACCAGTCAATCATAAAGGAAATCAGTCCTGAATATTCATTGCAAGGACTGATGCTGAAGCTGAAACTCCAATATTTTGGCCACCTGATGCGAAGAAGTGACTCAATGGAAAAGATTCTAATGCTGGGAAAGACTGAAGACAGGAGGAGAAGGGGACCACAGAGGATGAGATAGTTGGTGGCATCACCGGCTGGATGGACATGAGTTTGAGCAAGCTCCAGGAGTTGGTGATGTACAGGGGAGCCTGGCATGCTGTAGTCCATGGGGTCACAGAGTCAGACACGACGGAGCGACTGAACTGAACTGAACTGAGGGCTTCCCTGATAGCTCAGACAGTAAAGAATCTGCCTGCAATGCAGGAAACCCAGGTTCGACCCCTGGGTTGGGAAGATCCTCTGGAGAAGAAAATGTGAACCCGCTCCAATATTCTTGTCTAGCGAATTCTATGGACAGAGAGGTGTGTGGCGGGCTGAAGTCCATGGGGTCGCAAAGAGTTGGACACGACTGAGTGACTAAGCACTTTCACTTCAGGGAAGGAGGTGAGAAGAGGAAAAGGGAGGAAGAAAAGAGAAGAAGGGAGACTTTAAAGAACAGAATTTGTAAACGGTGAGTAGAACATAGGCTTACTGTGTTCAGGTTCTGTAAGCAAATGGCGAGTGAAGCATGGCGGACCATTTCCCGGCTAACGTTTGCAGAGCATTGGGACCACAGACATGCCAGGACACCATAGGATGTTTCGGGAAAATGGTCCTTTGATGGCAGAGCAGTAGAGCAGACTACTGAGATTCCCAGAGCTGTTCAGGCAGAAGAAAGGACCCCTGAAGTGTTGGGGGCCTGGTTATGGAGATGAGGAGAGTGGATGGAAGTGAATTACAAAGGATGTACTTATTTTGCTTAACATAACAGGGCAGGTACAATGCCCCTGACAGGAGGCAGGCAGAGAACGTCTATCTCCGCTCTCAGGGGCCTGCTAACCCTAAGCAGGCTTTGAAGGAATGTGATCCCTTGTGTGCCCATAAGGAACGAACATTGAGCTGTGTAACTAATTTGAGTAGAGTTTCAACTCACCAAGGTATAAACTTGGAACGGATTTCCCAGGTATCTGACTAATTGTGTTCTCTCTACTCAATCACGGGGAACATCTTATTGGATGCCTCACATGTCAGTCATTTCCAGTTGTGAAGGTGTTTCTAGTCCAGCCTCATATTCAATTGAAAGCCCTCACTCACCTGTTAGATCCGTGGCTCGTGTGGCCAGCAGAGAGCAGGGGCGACGGTCCCCACCATCACTCTCTAGATAAGTTGTAAAGAGTGTGTATATCATTGTCCCATCAAAAAAGAAAGGAAAGAAAAGCTAAAATGAATGAAAACAATAACAAATTCATGTGTATTTTAGCATCTGTATGGAACACAAATGCAGACAATATATGTCTAGAGGCTCCAGCTATAGTCCATCAGTCAGGACTGATGGGGCATGCTCCTCCACTCACTTGAGCTGCACAATCTCCTCTACACACACACACACA
This sequence comes from Bison bison bison, assembly GCF_000754665.1. Lineage (NCBI taxonomy): Eukaryota > Metazoa > Chordata > Mammalia > Artiodactyla > Bovidae > Bison > Bison bison. The sequence continues at coordinate 2,338,569 of NW_011495002.1, read as the reverse complement.
CACACACACACACGGGCATGTGCCTTGGGTTCTGTTTAACTCAAAATCCTTCATCCTGTACTTCCTCTGCATTTGATGGTATTCCATAGGAATTTCTTGCAACTTCTTGATGGACTTGCTGGGCAACTTCAAACAACTCTTGTCAACAACTTAATCAGTAGTTCGTAAGTATAAAACAGAAATACAGCACGCAGGTTAAGAACAGGAATTTTTGCCAGGGGTCCCCAACCTCCAGGATCTAATACCTGCAGATCTGAGGTGGAGCTCATGTAACAATAATAGAAATACAGTGCACAAAAAATAAAATGCGCTTGAATCATCCTGAAATCATCCCCCCTCCCAATTTAGTGGAAAACCTGTCTTCTAAGAAGTCAGTTCCGAGTGCCCAAAAGGTTGGGGACTGCTATGGACCACGTAGCCTATTTCCGTCCATTGGGGAAAAACGTCCCTTCGTCCCTCAGTGCCTCAGTCTCCCTACCTGCAATCCAAGAACAGTAATTGCTCCCAACTTATAGGGCTACTGTGAGGATTAGATGATTTAAAAGTGTTTAGAACAGGGGTTGGCATGCTCAAGTGAAGCTATCACTATTATTAAATTTTACATATTTGATACTATAATCTGGGCTGGGCTTGAACCCAGGTCTTACTATATGTATGACATAATGGGCTAACCATAAGCATCCCTCAGGCTCTGTGTTTGGCTAGTAAAAAGAGGGATGAACGTCTTCTGTACTCCCTTCATGTGTCAGGGTGCACAGGTGTTGGCTGGGGTACACTTACATAATGCCATGGGACTAGAAGGGCTTCCCAGATGGGGCAGTTGGTAAAGAATATGCTTGCCAATGCAGGAGACACAGAGATATGCATTCGATCCTTGGGTCAGGAAGAACACCTGGAGTAGGAAATGGCAACCCACTCCAGTATTCTTACCTGGAAAATTCCATGAACAGAGGAGAGTGGCAGGTCAAAGTCCATGGGGTGGTAAAGAGTCAGACACGACTGAGCACACACACCCCCGTGGGACTAAAAAGTGGTAAAATCTTTGTTTAAGGAAAATGTGTGCATACTTTTAAACTCAGGAATTTTTTATTTTTTGTGAATTAGCTTACAAAAATACTTGCACACATATTAATCCAAAAGACAAATGTATAAGAACATGTGCTGAAACATTGTTTATAATGACACTAAATATGCATTTATTAGGTACTGGTTACTACCATAAATAATGCTACTTGAGTTTATAGCCATTGAAAAAGAGTTTGATACTCATGGAAGTAAACAGCCAAGTGGGAAAATAAAGGAAAAGCTGTTAACAGTGCATATATCATAGTCCCATCAAAAAAAGAAATAAAAGAAAATGGAAAAAAAGCTAAAATGAATGAAAACAATAACAAATACACATGTATTTTAGCATCTGCATAGAACAAAATGCAGAAAATATATGTCTAACAATTACCAGTAGTTATTCTGGCAGTGGGATTATGGGTGTCTTTATCTTTCTGTGGTACGTATTCCTTTGTTCTCTAAGTATTTTAAACTCAAAGTAAACATTACTTTGGTGGCTAGGAGAATAAAGCTATTCAATTCTTTTTTTTTTTTAAACAATCATAGACTTTGGAATCAAACAAGCTTGGGTAAAATGATAACTTTAAACCTTTTTAGCAGTGAGACGGAAAACTATTGAACGCCTCTAAATCTTATTTCCTTTTGTTGTCAAATTGATAATACCTAATCCTCATTATTACAAGGAGATTTAAACTCCCTAACACAAAGCCTGGCATTCCCAAATGTTTCGTAAATGTCAGTTTTATTTCCACTGCTTAGTGCTAATGATAAAATATCTATGCTGTTTATCTTAAAAAATATAAACAATATTTATTGACAAAGATTTTAATTTGGTGACACATTTTAATGAGTGACACAAATTCAATAAACCAAATTTGTGATACTCTTATTTTAACTGTATCATTTTTCCTAAGATCATTTTTATTTTAGAGGGAATAAGAAACTACGTAACAAATGGGAAAAAAGAAATGGTTAACTGCATGCAGTTTTACAGTGGGTCTATCAGGACAAAGTGCATATGTAATTTTTGTGTCCCAACCCATCTGCAATCTAGTAAATCACTGCAGAGAAGTAACAGTGTTATTTCACTATAAATATTTATAAATATATCTATATATATTCATATAAATATACATATATCCAGAAAAAGCTCTCCTGCACATTAACAGACCTATAAAATGAAAAATAACAGGAAAATATTTGACTCATTTTACACCTTTAAAATTGCAAATCTGTTTTTTTCAAAATAAAAACTAAATGCTGCAATATTTTATTTACGTACATCTAAAATATGTAGAATTAAACAATGATGAAAAAACCAAGGTCTTTGATAACCATTTTATTTTTATTTTCTATCAAAATTAGCAGGGCAAACCTTCAAGAGAAGTGTTTTCCTAATTTGGATGAGGTCAACTAAACTCTGCAGGAAGTGAGAACAATGGCTTTTGACTTGTTTCTAACATTAGGAAATACACTGGTCTTATCGTCACAACCGTGGACTTGTCCCCTGGTTTCACTGTAAACAATTGAGCAAAACGTTAGTCAAGAAGTTGATTAGTATTTAGGGTATAGTATCTGCTTCTGGAGGCTTGTCTGAGTCTGTTATCCTCATAGTAGGTTAGCTTTGTATGTGTGTGTATGTCTTCTATGAGAAAGGAATAAGTGTCACTGTGCCCATTCCAAATAGAGCTTGACTCAAAAATTCAGGTAAGTTAGGAAACTGTTGTATGTGATGGGGGATTTTTGTAGCCAGAATTGAAAAACGAAATATGAAGTGGCTGGGAGAGCATGTGGCACAAAAGTGAGGTCTCACACGCTTAGCATGCTCATACTCAAACAGGAAGAAAAAGATAGCACCTGACCTGAACCTGAACTTGAACCAGATATCTCACCTCCAGTCTCTGTACTTCCTTCCCCCAGGCCACGCTAATGTAATTAACATTCAGGGAAGATCAGAAGGCAAACAGGCCCAAGATTACCTCAACAGATTCCAGATCCTACTGAAAGACAGGATAGTTAACATGATGAGTAACAGGATGTTTATAAAAAGTGATTTCGGAATTGATTCTTTCACGGTTAGGCTGACCTATTAATTATGTGTGTGTGTGTGTTAGTGGCTCAGTCCTGTCCAACTCTTTGTGGCCCCATGGACTGTAGCCCACCAGGCTTCTCCGTCCATGGGATTCTCCAGGCAAGAATACTGGAGTGGGTTGTCATTTCCTTCTCCAGACCTATTAACTATGTGAAGTCGCTCAGTTGTGTCCAACTCTTTGTGACCCCATGGACTGTAGCCTACCAGGCTTCTCCATCCATGGGATTTTCCAGGCAAGAATACTGGAGTGGGTTGCCATTTCCTTCTCCAAGGGATCTTCCCGATGCAGGGATCGAACCTGGGTCTCCCACGTTGTAGGCAGACGCTTTACCGTCTGAGCCACAAGGGAAGTCTATTAACTATAGTCAACTAGTAAATATACGCACTCAGGAGGACAAACACACCCAGGAGGCCCCGGCCCTCTATAAATATTTGTCAGATCAACAGTTATTTGATGGTTATTTACTATATGGATTTCACAGCTCCTTTGCCTCTTTTTCTTATTTCTGCTTCACATTCCGGTGCCAAAAGCCTTTCTTTCCAAAGGCCAGGAAGATGAAATCAGAGTAAGGAAACCCTCAAGTGGTCCACTTTATACTACTCAATATTTTGGTCCAATGGTTTGGCAGAAACGAACTTTTTAAATGCTGATGAAAACAATCTGTTACATCTCTGTCACTGTTCATTAAGAGAACTGAAAGGATCAAATATCTGTGTGTCATTCAAGAAGATAGTCAATGTTATAGATGTGAAATTTAGGGTTGTCTCCTTAACAAATTCAAGATCTCTACAGCTGCCACACTGATTTTGCTAAAACCATCCATGTAGGGGTAATTTCAAATCCTGCTCATCCATACAAAACCCTAGTGACTGCACTCCTTCCCATATCCTTAACTCCTTGCCCTGCCCCTTCCTGCCCTGTACTTAATAATCCTGTTGCCTGCAAGACGTTACTCTCAATTCAGAGTATCAACACATCTGAGCATCGACACACTTGAATGTACAGGCACAAAGGACTTGAAGTGAGAAAGGCCGTGTGAACTGTTCCTCCATGAGGTCTCCTCCCAGATATTCCATGTGAAACATCTCTATCACCATCCTAATGGGCCAGGATTGAGTCTAGTCCCTGAGATCCCTGCAACAGATGTTCCTCTTCCATCTCTCACCACTCCTCCCATGAGCCGCAGTAACACCTCTTAATTCAGGGTCTTTGCCGAGCTATGGCCTCTTCTTGCAGAGGCCTCATGACTCAGCCTTCAACTAGCAACCACTCTCTATCCCTTTAAATCTTGGTTCAAGAGGATGCCTCCTTGAAAAGACAGACACACAGCCGGAGACCCTACCTTGAGCTCGACCTCCGCAGCCTGCCTTGTGCCAGGCCAGGTGCCCCTCTTCTGTGCTCCTTGGGATTCAATAGAACAATATATCTAAAGCTTACAATAGTCATCTTCAATGAGTGTGAGCTGTTGACAGTGATTACCTGTATTTGCTCTTTCCTCTGGTGCCTCAGACAGTAAAGAATCTGCCTGCAATGCAGGAGACCTGGGTTTGATCTCTGGGTCGGGAAGATCCCCTGGAGAAGGGAAAGGCTACCTACTCTAGTATTCTTGCCTGGAGAATCCCATGGACAAGGAGCTTGGAGGGCTATGGTCCAAGTGGTCGCAAAGAGTCAGACACAGCTAAGCACAGCACAGAAGCTGCATATCGTAGTTTATTTTTTTGAGGAAAAGATGTCTTAGTTATTTGTGCATCCCTCACCCCTTACATGGTCTTTCCTGGTGGCTCTGGGGTGAAGAATCTCTCTGAAATTCAGGAGATGCGGGTTCAATCTCTGGGTCAGGAAGATCCCCTGGAGAAGGGAATGGCAGCCCACTCCAGTATTCTTGCTTGGGAAATCCCATGGACAGAGGAACCTGGAGGGCCATAGTCCATGGGGTCGCAAAGAGTCAGACACAACTGAGCATGCACACACACACACTCCTTATGCAGTGCTTGGCACCTATTGAGTGCAATATATTAATACATAACCGCCAGACTGAACTCGTAAGAATAAGAGTAATCATGTCAGAGTCATAGACTCCTAGAACTGGAAGTATCTAAACATGAACATTTAGCTCCAAGTTCACAGAGCAAAAGCCAGCCTTTTGGGCTTCCCTTTTGGCTCACCTGTTAAAGAATCAGCCTGCAATGCACAAAACCTGGCTTCGATCCTGGGTTGGGAAGATCCCCTGGAGAAGGAAAAGGCTACCCACTCCAGTATTCTGGCCTGGAGAATTCCATGGACAGTTCATGGGATCACAAAGAGTCGGACACGACTGAGTGACTTTCACTTCCACTTCACAGAGCAAAAAAACACTCTATGTAGGTACAGAGAGCCATTTTTCCCAGGGAGGAAACACTTGAACATTTCCGATTCACCCTTGACTGTAAACATAGCCTCAAATGGCATGGTCCTCATGCAGCTTCTGATGAATATCCAGAGGCTTCATGCCCATGCAGGGTGTTCAATTATAGTTTTCAACAGAAAGTGTAAATTACAGGATGCCTGATAAATTCATCCAGAAATGTTAAGAAAAACAGATGGCATTTTCCAAATCTTATCAAACAATTCCCTTTCTCCTCACTCACCAGAGTAGTTTTGTGCCAAATATGATGGAAAAGTAATTTGCCTGTCCCTGGTCATTTACACCCTCCAGAGGGAGGGGTTGCTGAGCTAAGTAAGAGATATTGCTTTCCCGCACACTGCTCTCTTCCTTCTCTGGGTGGCTAAAACAAAACAAAGTATTTGATTTCCCCCATTTTTCTGCTGATGAAAGATGACAGGTCCAGTAGTGGAGTTCACAAGTGGAAATCTTTATTTTGTGTGATTAGAATCTCTCTGTTTCTACTGTAACCAGTCCAATGGCAGAGACAGGGATTTCAGAGTCTGCAAGAACAGTGCTAAAACCGCTGTAATCTAGCGTGGATTGATGGACTTCTCAGCGTCCCATCATCTCCCTACACACTCCAGACCTAGCTAGCTCTGACCCTGATGGAACCGACAGGGCAAGCAAAGGAGAGAGGACAGACTGTGCTTAGCGGTTTGCATTCTACCTCTTTGGTCCATTTTAGACACTTCCATCCCCATTTAAAAGTGAACCTGTTACGTTTTTTTCAGGAATCAAGAACTCACCTTAGAAGGAGACCACTGGGGAACTGCACGGAGAAAACATCTTGGTTTCTGGGGTTATTTATACATTTATTGTAGTTTATTTTTTTTTTTCATTGTGCTATTCATTTCTATGAATATAACAATATACAGGCTCACATTTACCCTTAGATATGCTGAACTTCCCCCAAATACACAAAGTACCTGACTCTTAGAATTTGGAAAGAATTTAAGCTATAGAAGACCGGGCATACAAGATTTATTCAGTTCCTATGGATTTAGCCTTGAGAATTACTGTTCACCAAGAGCCTCAGTGACTACAACCCTTACTGTCAGGCATAGCAAGAGGAAAAAAAACCACCCTTATGCTGTAGAACACATGAGTGACTGGAATGATCCGTTAGTTCATTAATTCAGACAGAGCTCTGTTGCTGATGGTCTGAGGTCTAGCCTCTTGGAGGACAGGGAAAGAAGGTCAACCTCCCAAGAGGCTGCTTTCCTGACCTCAGGAAGCAGCATGGCCAGGAAGGACGCAGAGAACAAGGTGCAGCCATCACCTAAGCACGTGGTTTTGTGTGAGCGATTCTAAGAGCAAGTCTGCTTTCAGCTAGGACTCCATTTTGCGTACAGACTAAAACAGGAAAAGAGGCCATTTATGCATCATTTTCAAACGGAAAGTACTTGACGGATGAAAAATTTTCTGAACCACGGTTAAGACTTTCCAAACAGACAAGGCAATGCCAAAAAAAAAAAAAAAAAAGGAGTGATTGTGAACGGGCCTGGCAAAATGCTTCAGGAAGTGGCCGGGCGTGTGTATCCTTGCTGATTACATACATAATAGCTCCAACACCATGTTCTATACTGAGAAGGGCTGCACTTCAGAGCTGTGTTTTCAAAAGGAAAAAGAAACAGGACTCTCGCTGAGCCCTGCTGTAGAGAGACAGGGCAGCTGCAGGAGCAGGGAAGTCAGGAGTCCTGTGTGCTGGGGACAGTGTCACATTACACAGGAGGAACCCAGGAGCCAGGCTCACAGCAAGTCAAAGGCAGATCCCACAGGGACAAGGCTACAGGATGTTCTAGGAAAGGAGTCTGGAAAATAAAAAATCCAAAGCCTAACCCATATCTCTTTTACTCACTTTGTGGATGAGAGCCCTGGAGAGGAAATGGTAGGTACAGGTAAAGGAACAAATGGTGACACTCATGAGTGCGTGTGTGTGTGTGTGTGTGTGTGCTAAGTCACTTCATTTGTGTCTGACTCTTTGTGACCCCATGGACTGTAGCCCGCCAGACTCCTCTGTCCATGGAATTCTCCAGGCAAGAATACTGGAGTGGGCTGTCATTCCCTCCTCCAGGGGATCTTCCCAACTCAAGGATGGAAACCTTGTTTCCCATGTCTCCTGCATTGGCAAGAAGGTTCTTTACCACAAGCGCCACCTGGGAAGACCCAGAAACATTCATATTTCAAGTCATATCTAGGATATCTGAACCTTGAGGATGATGGAAATTAGCCTGCTTCCCAGGTGGCTCAGTGGTAAAGAACCCACCTGCCAATGCAGGAGGAGCAAAAGATGTGAGTTTGATCCCTGGGTCAGGAAGATCCCCTGGAGTAGGAAATGGCACTCCACTCCAGTATTCTTGCCTGGGAAATTCCATGGGCAGAGGAGCCTGGGGTTCCTCAGTCCATGGGGATCACAGTCCATGGGGTTACAGAGAGCCAAACACAGCTGAGGGACTGAGCACAAGCCCTTTTTGACTGGGGAGGCAAGGTGTGAATATTAATGAGATCATACTTAAAAGCACTTTCTACAATGCCTAGTACATAAGTTCTATGAAAAAGTTACAATTCCAAATGATAGTATCGATAATTATAACAAATGACTGTGTTTTAAGAGGCTCTTCTACCTCTGTCATCCTGGAGATGACATGAAGGTGATCACAGCTTACACAATTGTGAAAGTGGTTTTCCTGTGAACCCTCCCCCCAAAACCCAGGACTGATTTACTTGATCTGGGACTCTTTCGAAGATATGTCCCTGTCTCTACAGAATCTATGATCCAAAGAGATAGAAGCTATACTTCAAGGACCCCTTCATGGATCACAGCCTTCGTGCTTTCTAACTGTGGTGCTGGAGGAGACTCTTGAGAGTCTCTTGGACTGCAAGAAGATCAAACCAGCCAATCCTAAAGGAAATCAACATTGAATAGCCATTGGAAGGTCTGATGCTGAAGCTGAAGCTCAATCCTTTGGTCACTTGATGTGAAGAGCTGACTTATTAGAAAAGACCTGGATGCTGGGAAAGATTGAAGACAAAAGGAAAAGGGGACAGCTGAGGATGAGATGGTTAGATAGCGTCACAGACTCAGTGGACAGGAATTTGAGCATTCTGGGAGACAGCGAAGGGCAGGGGAGCCTGGCATGCTACAGTCCATGGGCTCGCAAAGAATCAGACACAACTTAGCAACTGAACAACAACAACATTGCAAGGAAGGATACGAGAGAACCAAGAAGAGGGGGCTTCCCACTTGGGAGTCCAAATGGGGAAGAATATTGTGCCGTTTCTTTTCAGAATCATCACTTTTCAATCTAGAATGACATGTGTGCATCTCCCTTGAATTGATCAAAGGTATCAAATACTTTCTTATCACAGTCCATGCTGCTTTAGCTTCTTTCCATACTTTCACTATCCCTCCACATTAATATTAATAAAAGTTTTCCCATATTAAAAAAGTAATCATTACTAATTTAAAATTATATAACACCTTTAATAGTGAAGACACTTTTCCATGACCCTATGGTATGTGGATACCTAGGATATCTAAGGTCTGATGTCTACAGGTAGAAATGCTGATGCTCAGGATGGCAGGTCCTGGAACCAGACTGTGTGTGTATGCTAAGTCGCTTCAGTTGTGTCCGACTCTGTGCGACCCTATGGACTGTAGTAGCCCGCCAGACTCCTCTGTTCATGGGATTCTCTAGGCAAGAACACTGGAATGGGTTGCCATGCCCGTTCTCTCCAGGGGATCTTCCCAACCCACGGATGGAACTCACGTCTCTTGTCTCCTGCATTGGCAGGTGGGTTCTTTATCACTAGGACCACCTGGGAAGCCAGACTGCTGGGATTCAAATCCTCACTCTACATCTACCTACCTAGCATGTCAGGCAAGATGACTGGTCACTCTATACCTCTATACCTCAGTGTTCTCATCTGTATAATGGGAGCAGTAAGAGTGCTTCACTCATGAGAGAATTGAAAGACAAAATGCCCATTAAGTTCTGAGAGCATGTGAGGAAGGAGAAACGTTTTAATGGACATGAAGTTTTCCTAGGTAAATAGAATTCAGGCAATCTGTCCTAATAGTATTAATAGTCTCATTTGAAGAGATTGAAAACAAAATTAACATGTAAAAAGCTTGCATTTTGAATCAGCAGTCATTTGTTTCTTCTAATTTATCCACTCATCTATTCATTTATTTACCAAGTGTATACAAAACTTCTACCAGAAGGTCTCTTTCAGATACAATGAAAAGAAGAAAAATTGATACTCAATTTTAATAGGCAGGTCAAGAGAGGAATCACACACTGTATTCATTTTACATTTAGGCTGCTTTTTGCAAATACTTAAATCACAAACCAAGGGATAAAATTTAGGAGTTGGTCAAAGCTATAAAGGGTTTTTAAGGCATGAAAGAATTGCCTGCATAAACCATACATCAGCAGAGTTCATTAAACCGCACATTACTAGAGCTATAATTTATACGTTCAGTTTTAAGAATACGCTGAAAAACATACTCAATCTTGGCAACTGCCATCTTGGATTTACTTTTCCAGAAGAGAGAATAATTCCAGGCAACAGCATTTGAAAACATTAACCCCTGGCTTTGTTTCCTTTTGAACAGCCAAGGATTTAGCACTACTGCAAAATACTGTTTGAAATAACAATGAAACCCCTAGAGTCTCTGGAGAAGCAGTAGGGACTTTTTGTCACGAAACAAATCTTGGGATCTCAGTCATAGACTTAGGAAGCTTTATTTTTGACTTAAAG
>NW_011495002.1:2323493-2328122 GCF_000754665.1 Bison bison bison | reverse complement strand
GTTCTGTCTTAGTTAAGCAATTCCATTAAAGCATGTACCCGTGTGCACAGAGACACAAACATTTGGTTTCAGAGAGTATTGTGCCTTGAGCAAGCATATTGAGTTTGCTTTAAAAATGAAAAAATGAGTCAATGGAGGTGGTCCTAATAACCAAAAGAGCTGGAAAAGCCTTCTAAATTGTCTACTGAAAGATTAGACTATTCTAGATAATCTAAGGCACATGCAGTCCTGTAGACTCATCAGAGAATTTTTGTCAGATATATCTCTAGAAGCACAATGGCAGGGTATACTGGTCACCTGCTGCTGCTGCTGCTAAGTCGCTTCAGTCATGTCTGACTCTGTGCGACCCCAGAGACAGCAGCCTACCAGGCTCCCCCATCCCTGGGATTCTCCAGGCAAGAACACTGGAGTGGGGTGCCATTTCCTTCTCCAATGTATGAAAGTGAAAAGTGAAAGGGAAGTCGCTCAGTCGTGTCCGACCCTTAGCGACCCCATGGACTGCAGCCCACCAGGCTCCTCCGTCCATGGGATTCTCCAGGCAAGAGTACTAGAGTGGGGTGCCATTGCTTCTCCCACTGGTCACCTACTGCTGCGTAACAAATGATCACAAACTTAGTGGCTTTAAACAACACTATTCACGATTTCACAGTTTTAGTGGGTCAGGAGTCTTGGTTGGGGCTGTGTCTTCCAAGGCTGCAATCAAAGTGTTGGCTGGGATATGTCCTTTCTGGAGCTCAAAATTCCCTTCCAAACTGACATGGTTGTTGGAAGAATTCAGTTCCTTGTGTGGTAGAACCTGTCTTCTTGCTGACTGCTCACTGGAGGTTATGCTCAGCTCCTACAGGTCACCTGCAGGTCCTTGCCACGTGGCCCCCTTACAATATGAGTTTACTTCCTCAAGGCCAGCAGAAGAATCCCTCTCTTTAAAGAAGTGCCTTTAAGGGCTTCTCTCCTTTAAGGGTTTTCACCTAATTGAGTTAGGCCCACCTAGGAAGATCTTCCTATTGATTAAACTAAAAACAATGATTTAGGATGTTAATTATATCTGTGAAACCTCTACATCCTTACCACTAATATATGCTATAACCTAATCAAGAGAATGTTCCCTGATAGCTCAGCTGGTAAAGACTCTGCCTGCAATGTGGGAGACCTGGGTTTGATCCCCGGGTTGGGAAGATCCCCTGGAGAATGGAAAGGCTACCTACTCCAGTATTCAGGCCTTGAGAATTCCATGGACTGTACAGTCCATGGGGTCACAAAGAGTCGGACACAACTGAGCACCTTTCAGTCAAGAGACTGAAATCCTAGGACATATGTACCTAGGACATATGCAGAGTTTATACACAGATGACAAGGGTTTTGCAGACCTTCTTAGAATATGGCCTCATGTCCTGGGCTAGAGTAGTTACTTTGCCAAGGTAAAGTAACACTTAGGAATACTTAGGAAGTTTTCATTAAGAGATGAATGGATAAAGAAGATGTGATGCACACACTCACACACACACACGCATATACAGAGATACAAACTCTGGGAGATGGTGAAGATGGAGCCTGGTGTGCTGTAGCCCATGGGGTTGAAAAGAGTTGGACACGGCCAAGTAACTAAACAACAATCACAACAGATGTATCTGGAGAGTTGGATGAGGCAGTTGCCGGTGGCTTTTTCCTTTATTCACTTCTATTAATACACTTTCATTTAACATTTCAATAAGTAAACTTTGATTTTATATTTGAAAAGAACATAAGTAATGAGGTAATATGTTTAATCCACTTTATATATAAAGGATGCATTTTACTGGGTTATTTGACTATTCTTAATCATATTTTCTATTTGAGGGATATTCATTTACCTGTATGAGCTTTTTCATTTCTCCACACCTGGGGGGTTAGTCCTAATTACCGTAGTTGGCAAGAGGAGCTAACTGGGTCTCAGTGAGTCTGTTACTTGGATCAGGGGGGTGGTTGGTTAGAAGGAAAAGTGAAACCGTGACCTAGATGCTCAACATCCTATCAGAGTATGAACTCTACACTGTCATTCACAAATGAGAGTTTACTGTGTGCGCCTCACATTATACCTCACCCGGGCCTCCCAGCGGCTCAGGTGGTAAACAGTGTGCCTGCCAATGCAGGAGACATGGGAGGCATGAGTTCCATCCCTGCGTCAGGAAGATTCCTTGGAGGAGGAAATGGCAATGTGCTCCAGTGTTCTTGCCTGGGATATCCCATGGACAAAGGAGCCTGGGGGGCTACAGTCCACAGGTTCACAAAGAGTCAGACATGACTGAGAGACTGAGCATGCACACGCCTCACATCAGACTGGGCCAGTGTGTGCAGAAAAACCAACTAGAAGCTCTGGGTCAAATTCATCAGGAAATCAGGAGGGAGCACAGAAATATCTGCTAGAAACAAAAAGAAAACCATCCAAACATTTTCCCCCTCAGTTGGAAAGAACCTATTTCTCAGAAGGACTTATTTTCCATATTAGATAAGTCAGAGGAATCAGCTGCCAGACCACACTGAAGAGGGGGTAGGAAGTGGTCCAGCCAGCCAACCAGCCGGGCTGGCATCTGGAACAGAGCCTGGAAGGCTGGAGGCTCAGCTGGAGGTCCGGAGGGTCCACCCCAGGGAAGGAGGGAACAGGCTGGAACCTGAGGCTCAGGGGGCTTAAGGAAAAGGATCTTTTCCTCCAGGGTCCCTAGCCATTTGGATTTTCTCATATCTGTGACTTTTAGTTACCTTTCAGTTTTTTTCTTTTCTTTCTTTTTTCAGTGGGGGAGGTTCTGTGAGTGAACCTTGTGATAAAAATAATGTCTTTTATCTCTGACCCATGCCAAGCACTGGTCCTCTCTGTGGCATACCCCTGCTTGGCCGCTCCAGCTCTCCATGTGCCCAGATGTAGGCGTCCATTCCTCATGCTTGGTTTGTCTCATGTCTGCATCGTCCTCTCCTGGGCTTTGAGGGAGAAGCAGGAAGCTTTCTTCTTCCCCAGCCCTGCCCATTCCATTCCGCCTCATTCAGCTCAATCCGGCCACACTTTGTGCACCCAGCTCTCCTCCAGGGTGAAGGAGATGGCCTGGCCACCCTGCCTGGCTTTCTCTCACTGCTCAGAGGGAATAGCCTGCGGGCAGTGCCCAGATGTACGAGGGCAACTTGGGAGTGGTGCTGACCCCAGGAATGTCCCTACTGTGGGACTTCCTTGGTGGTCCAATGGCTAAGACTCCATCCTCTTGATGCAGAGGGCCAGGGTTCGATCCCTGGTCGAGAACCTAGATCCCACATGCTGCAGCCAAAGATGAAAAGAAAGTGAAAGTGTTAGTCACTTCAGTCACATCCGACTCTTCGTGACCCCAAGGACTGTGGCCCACCAGACTCCTCTGTCCATGGGATTCTCCAAGCAAGAATATTGGAGTGGCTTGCCATTCCCTTCTCCAGGGGATCCACCTGACCTGGGGACCAGACCTGGGTCTCCTGCAGTGCAGGCAGATTCTTTACTGACTGAGCCACCAGGAAAGATTCCACATGCCAAAACTGAGACCCGGTGCAGCCGAATAAATACATAATTTAAATAAGTCAGCATTTAAAAAAAGAAACATCACTTTCACTTCTCTCAGAGTGGATTTTCAGGCCCTAGGAAAAAAGCAAGACTCTCTCCAGCAGCTAAGTGGAAGCAGATCTCTGATGTAAGCAGTGGAGGTAACACTTCCCCTTTCTTGGCACTTGAAGGGGAAGGACGGAAGCAAAATAAAAGGCCACTCTGTGTGTAATTAAAGGCATCTACTGACAAATTCTGCTCCCCCCCAACCCCCACCCCTGTTAAAGCAATAGAAATACAAATATTCCACCTTCTTAGGCTCCTCCTCCAGTACTAAACTGTCCATGTGGGAGTGGTGTCTTTAGGCATGCTGGCAAGGTTACCTCCATCAAAGGAAGGAAAGAGTCTTCAAATTAAGGAAAAAAGAACGGAATTTCTCCAGAGCGGTAGCTACTGTAACTTTTGCCTAATCTTTGTTTTTTTTTTTTTTTAATTTAACTTTATTTTTTTAATTTTATTTTTAAACTTTACATAATTGTATTAGTTTTGCCAAATATCAAAATGAATCCACCACAGGTATACATGTGTTCCCCATCCTGAACCCTCCTCCCTCCTCCCTCCCCATACTATCCCTCTGGGTCGTCCCAGTGCACCAGCCCCAAGCGTGAAAGCGCGTATATATAACTGCCACTGTGTATCGATTCATCTTTAAAGATTATTCATATGACACCTTCTTGAGATTAAAGATTTTAAAACTCAGACAAAAGAAGACAATTATCCAGAGATTTGTAATCTTCTAGAATTCTTAGAAAATCTAGAGAGCTGTAAAGTCCTCTTTTCAACATTCATTCATTAGATGCAGGAATCCGAGCAGAGTAACTTAAGGATACTCACTTGTCTTCTGAAAACTTTGGTTCTTTGCATTCTTATATGGGACTTTGGGCATCCCTGGTGGCTCAAATGGTAAAGAATCCCCCTGCAATGCGGGAGCCCTGGGTTCTATTCCTGGGTTGGAAAGATTCCCCTGGAAGAGGGCATGGCAACCCGCTCCAGTATTCTTGCCTGGAGAATCCCATGGACAGAGGAGCCTGTTAGAC
>NW_011495002.1:2319223-2323393 GCF_000754665.1 Bison bison bison | reverse complement strand
GGGTTGCAAAGAGTCAGACAGGACTGAGCGACTAAGCGCAGCACAGCACATTGGACGTTATCCTATTTTTAACTCTGTGACCAATCAACCAAAGAGGAAAAGATTCATGTGATTTATTCATTTAAATATTTTCTGAATTCCTACCATGAGGTAGGGGTACAGCAGAGGAAAAAAGAGGCAAAATCTCTGACCTTAAGGAGCTTTCATTCTCATAGAGAAAGACAGACAATAAGCCAATAAACACTTAAATGTATGTGCGTGAAAAGTGTTACCATGTAAAAGGGGACTAATAAGGACAGATAGAAATGAGAACCTTTATTTTAAATTGAGTGTCTTAGAAGAGGGGAGTATTTTTTTTTAACAGAAGCAAAAGCTTATATGAATCATCATTTTTCTGTTGGTGGTGCTCAGTTGCTCAGTTGTGTCTGATTCTTCTTGATCCCATGGACTGTAGCCTGCCAGGCTCCTCTGCTCATGGAATTTTCCAGGCAAGAATACTGGAGTAGGGTGCCATTTCCTACTCCATGGGATCTTCAGACCAAGGGATGAAATCCACACCTCTTGCATCGCCTGCATTGGGAGGCGGATTCTTTACCACTACTTGGGAATCCCAGAAGACACAAATTTCTTGCACTGTTGTTCAGTAGCTAAGTTGTGTCTGACTCTGCCACCCCATGGACTGTAGCACATCAGGATACAAATTTCTTATCACGATACATACATAAAAAATTTGAGGAAAAAGGGCAAAAATGATGTTTCCTAAAAACTATAAAAGTATCACCTATAAGAATGAGGTCAAAATAAGAATGTTTCAAATCATATCCTTTTATCCATAGAGGTGCTTTCTTAGTCTTCTCTTTTCAAGTCATAGTTAGCAAAACATGCTACAGCTTAAAGGACCTATAATTGTCTTCCTACTTCTTTCAGTGAAAAGCAATTGTTCATAAAATGCATTTTTCCTTGTCACATTTAAATCATTAATATACGATGGATTTGCCATAAAACATTTGAAAGAGTTATGGCAATGAAAGCTATTCTCACTGGCTTCTTGAATCCACTAGTTTATTCCCAATCTGTTTCGCTGTAGAAGCTTCCTCTTTTCATTCACACTCCATCTAATTCTCCCTTTAGCAAATTCCTACAATTTCAGCAGGAGCGGATGGAACACCTAGAGGATGCTAGTTCCCTGAGATGAAGATAACAACAGATGTCCTTTTAAAAAGATCTTTAGTGTAATAGGCTTGGGAACAGAACTTAAGGAAAGATTTCTCTGAGCCTTCAGGGTGTCCATGTATATCATAAGCTAACTTGCAGATTTTTAAAAATCATTTAAAAACAGAATTATTTTTGACAGCTTAATTTGAGAGCTACAAATTCTCACAAATTGATAAATCATGATTTAACAAAAGCCACACTGAAGATTTTTGACACTTGATTCTTTTGGATTTTTGTATCTCCCAGAAAAAAATGATTGCTTCCTCAAGGAATTTTCTCACTGGGAAAATTTTTAAAGATAATTTATTTTTAATCGGGAGGGTTTTCAAATGTTTTGCACTTATTCTTAGGTATCTCCTTAGGTCTAAGCTCAGAAGACACTAGGAGACAAAAACAAAACAAAACAAAACAAAAAACCAGCAACAAAGGGCCCAATAGAAAATGGGTAAAGTGTATGATGAGGCAATTCATAGCTGAGGACACCTGAGCAGCAGAGCGAGGGGTAAAAGGCTCTTGACCCATGTAGCATTCAGGAAAAACAAGATTTTTTTTTTTAAGTGAGAAAATCACAGTGAAAGAAAAACAAAGTAAAAGTATTAGAAAGTTGACAGGTAAAAGAAGCTCATAAAGGGCACGTTGGAAATACAATTCCATGGTTCACAGGGTCTGTATGTTTAAGAAAAACAAGAAAAAACCAAAACGTAATTACAGATATTTAGTAATAGTTATTGTTATCACTATACTTATAGATTGGAGAAGGCAATGGCACCCCACTCCAGTACTCTTGCATGGAAAATCCCATGGACGGAGGAGCCTGGTGGGCTGCAGTCCATGGGGTTGCTAAGAGTCGGACACGACTGAGCGACTTTACTTTCACTTTCATCTATAGAATTTAGGGGGCAAAATTGAGCTGAAGATAAATTTCCACACAATTTTCAAGGCAGTGGTTTTTAAGTAGTTAAAAACTTTTAAGGATGCATTAGGAAGTGTAGTGTGAGAAAAACAGAGGGATCCAGACAGACCCTGGACGATTAGCATTTCAAATGTCCATCAGGGAGAAGAGATGTCAGTAAGAGAAGACTGTCTCGGTTCTGGAAGGAGAGAAAGACCTAGAAACCAAGGGCAGAAAAAGCTTTTCAATTAGGGGGTAGGTTTATCAATACCAAATGGATCAGACATATGTACTGAGATAAAGATATAAATGTGTGTGTGTGTGCTCAGTCACTCAGTCGTAGCTGACTCTCTGCAACCCCATGGGCTGCAGCCCTCCAGGCTCCTCTGTCCATGGAATTTTCAAGGCAAGGATACTGGAGTGGGTTGCCATTTCCTCCTCCATGGGATCTTCCTGAACTAGGGATTGAACCCGTGTCTCTTGTGTCTCTTGCAGTGGTAGGCAGATTCTTTACCACTGAGCCATGTGGGAAGCACCAAAGATACAAATGGTTGTAGATTTAAAAAAAAAATGAGCACTGAAGATAGTCTCAATACATCCATCCATGGAGTGCTTGTCTAATTCCTAAGGTGGGGGCCAAGATGGCTGAACAAGTCTGGAATCACAGCAGGTGGAGACCACCCTTCCACGTCTCCCACACTCCAGCAGATTGAACTAAACAGTTATCTTTCTTCATGGCCTTCGGCATGTTAATAAAATGAGCCTATCTCTTTTGCTCTCAAATAAAACTTACTTGTCTATTTATCCTCCTTTTGCTTTGTGCCAAGTAATTAAGTTTCAAAACTTTCTCTCAAAAAAAAAAAACAAAAACAAAAAAATTACCTGAAAAACCTATTACTGATCCGAGAGTAATGCTAATAACCCTTGAGGACAGAGTCTGCATTCAGGATTCCACAGCCCCAAGAACTTCGACTGTCAGATGTCCACCTTTGATTCCTGACTTCCTACCAAGTTAGTTTTGAGGAGGATGCATCAGGTTCTGGGTCTTGACCAACTTGACTTCTAGCCACCCTTAGCTCTTAAAATATCTTAATGCTAGTCATAATAATAATAATAAACAATAGGGAAGTGATTAGCTAATAGATTATCAACAGAGGGTGGTCTAAATCAGCTGTATCTAGAATCTGGCTCACTTTGCCTTTGCTGGATTCAATCTAAGCATGCTTGTCTTAAATGTCAATTGTAACCAAACATAAATGTTTTGTTAAAACAAGTTTATCTACACTAAACTTAACTGTAGTCTCTGATTAGCTGTTTTGAACTTAAATAAAGCATATTTATGGCTGTTTTTCCTTTTGACAGTACGTCAGCTACATATGGGCAGGATTGTGTTGTGTCTCAGGTGCTTTAAAAGGTCCTAGACTTTTTTCTGTGACATTTGAAAGAAGAGGTGTCACACTTTATCCAATCAGATCAGATCAGATCAGTCGCTCAGTCGTGTCCGACTCTGCAACCCCATGAATCGCAGCATGCCAGGCCTCCCTGTCCATCACCAACTCCCGGAGTTCACTCAGACTCACGTCCATCGAGTCAGTGATGCCATCCAACCATCTCATCCTCTGTCGTCCCCTTCTCCTCCTGCCCCCAATCCCTCCCAGCATCAGAGTCTTTTCCAAGGAGTCAACTCTTCGCATGAGGTGGCCA
Organism: Bison bison bison; assembly: GCF_000754665.1. NCBI lineage: Eukaryota > Metazoa > Chordata > Mammalia > Artiodactyla > Bovidae > Bison > Bison bison. The sequence goes on along the minus strand of NW_011495002.1, from coordinate 2,319,582 downwards.
AAGTACTGGAGTTTCAGTTTTAGCATCATTCCTTCCAAAGAAACCTCAGAGCTGATCTCCTTCAGAATGGACTGGTTGGATCTCCTTGCAGTCCAAGGGACTCTCAAGAGTCTTCTCCAACACCACAGTTCAAAAGCATCAATTCTTCGGCGCTCAGCCTTCTTCACAGTCCAACTCTCACATCCATACATGATCACAGGAAAAACCATAGCCTTGACTAGATGAACCTTTGTTGGCAAAGTAATGTCTCTGGTTTTGAATATGCTATCTAGGTTGGTCATAACTTTCCTTCCAAGGAGTAAGCGCCTTTTAATTTCATGGCTGCAGTCACCATCTGCAGTGATTTTGGAGCCCAATAA
>NW_011495002.1:2288249-2319123 GCF_000754665.1 Bison bison bison | reverse complement strand
ATGCCATGATCTTCATTTTCTGAATGTTGAGCTTTAAGCCAACTTTTTCACTCTCCACTTTCACTTTCATCAAGAGGCTTTTGAGTTCCTCTTCACTTTCTGCCATAAGGGTGGTGTCATCTGCATATCTGAGGTTATTGATATTTCTCCCGGCAATCTTGATACCAGCTTGTGTTTCTTCCAGTCCAGCGTTTCTCATGATGTAGTCTGCATATAAGTTAAATAAACAGGCTGTTAAATACAGCCTTGATGAATTCCTTTTCCTATTTGGAACCAGTCTGTTGTTCCATGTTCAGTTCTAACTGTTGCTTCCTGACCTGCATATAAATTTCTCAAGAGGCAGATCAGGTGGTCTGGTATTCCCATCTCTTTCAGAATTTTCCACAGTTTATTGTGATCCACACAGTCAAAGGCTTTGGCATAGTCATATAGTTAAAGATAAATTAAGAGTTTACTGCTTTATGAAAGGATTCTTTATTAAAGCATTACCTATAAATTTCTAATAAGAAGCACTGGTCTAATTTTAAATAATATTATCTACAGTCTAGTTATGTTAAATTTTGAATTTGAATCTTATGATGGCTTCAGTCCAAATTGGGCAACAGACTGAACGTTTATGTCCTCCCCAAATTCATATACTGAAACTTATTCTCCAAATGTGAGGATACTGGGAGGTGATTAGCTTTGGGGATGTGATTAGGTCATGAAGGTGAAGCCCTCATGAATGGTAGTGTTATTGTTCAGTCGCCAAGTCATGTCTGACTCTTTGTGACCCCATGGACTGCAGCAGGCCAGGCCTCCTTGTCCCCTACCATCTCCCAGAGTCTGCCCAAGTTCATGTCCATTGCATTGGTGATGCCATCCAACCATCTAATCCTCTGTCGCCCTCTTCTCCTTCTGCTTTCAATATTTCCCAGTGTCAGGGTCTTTTCCAATGAGTCAGCTGTTCTATTAGTACTCTTATAAAAGAGGACTTAGAGAGTGCCCCCAAATCCTTCCTCCATGTGAGGTTACAACAAAAAGACCATCACCTAGGAACCAGGAAGTGGGCTCTCACCAGAGCCCTGATCTTGGACTTCACAGCCCCTAGACTGTGAGAAATACATTCCTCTTGTTAATATGCCACCCAATCTATGCAATATTTGTTATTGCAGTCCAAACTGACTAAGCCAACATATTACCAGAATATCACAGACCTTAGTGTCACAGATTAAAGAGTGACAGAATGTTTCGGCTGCAGGCTATCTAATTCCGTGTAATTCTGGGTATTTGTCTGCTAGACACAAGAGAGGGATCCAAAGCTTCAAAGCCTGGATGCCTTGGTGCTTTCTTATAAGAATAAGTAGCAGAAGCCAAAACCTCTCAAGATGTCTAAGAGGAGGTCTTGCCTGGACAAAGGGTGCAGATACAGCTGACAGCTGACTTACCCCAATTCTCTTGGTAAGCTTTCTCTCCAAGGTTCCATCATAGAGTACAATGTGGACAGTCATGGTGTTTGATTGACAGGAGGCTCAAAGCTGATGGAGGCCAGGTCACATTGCTGTCTACTCCAAAACTTGCAGGGTGCCTTGGACTAACTGGGGCAAGACATGTCGCATGATCTGGCCTCTCATTCCTGGCAAACTCAGTTCTTACAACTCTTCGTCTTTTGCATTTAGCTCTAGCACATGGCTCCTCACTGTTCCTTGAACACTCAAGGCCTATTCCCGTTTACAAGCTTGGTATTATCTGTTGCCTTTGTCAAAATACTCTCATCATAAATATCTACATAGCTCATTTCTTGTCTTAGATCATTTTGGCTGCTGTAAGAAAATACTGTAGGGACTTTCCTGGTGGTCCAGTGGTTAGGAAACCCACTTCTAACACAGGTTCCATCTCTGGTCAGGGAAGGAGGATCCCACATACTGCTGGGAAACTACTGAGCCTGTGATTTCTACAGCCTGTGTTCCACAACAACAGAAGCCTGTGCACTGCAGCTGGAAGCCCTTCTTCTGCAAGAGGAGAAGTCTTTGCACCACAGTGAAGACCCAGTGCAGTCAAAAAAAGCTCTGCTTTTGCCATCTTTCAATTCTTAATAATTTTTTAAAAAAGAAAAGACCATAGATTGGGTGGTTTATAAACAATAGAAATTTATTTCTCCTGGTTCTGGAGGTTGAGAGTCCAAGATCAAGGTGCCAGCAGAGTCCATGTCTGGCGGGGTTCACTTCCTGTTTCATAGATGGCTGTCTTCTCACTCTAATTCACATAGTGGAAGATGCTGGGGAGCTCTCTGGAGTCTGTTTTGTTAAGGGCACTAATCTTATTCACAAGGGCTCCACCCTCATGACCAAATCACCTCCCCAGACTCCCTTTCCTAATACCATAATATGGGGGGTAAGGATTTCAACATACGAATATGAGGGGATATAAACATTCTTCTATCTACAGTACTCCTCACCTGATGCAGCTATTTGCTCAAAATCACCTTGATGAGGCTGACCTAAAATATCTTATTTAAAATTGCAACCCATTGGTCTCCCACTTTGATCTTTCTCTCTTCATGTCTACCTTTTCTTTCTTCTTCATGTCTTTTTTCTTTTCTCCTTTTTTCCATAAACACGTATCACCTTCCAAAGCACTATATTTTTCATTTAGTTTGTCCATTGGGTATTGTCTGCCTTCCTTTACTAAAATGCATGCTCCAGAAGAAGGGATCATTATTTGGTTCACTGGTGCATCTCAAAGCTCTGAAAACATTTTCTGGCACATAGTAAGTATGCAATAAATATGGGATAAATACATGAAGGAATTCAATTGGCAGAATATTGTGCAATGATAAGGTATAAGGATCATGAGGACCAAGACCATCTAGATTTTCATCACCACAATGTCCTTAGCACCTAAGATGGTCCCCAGAAGAGAACATTTATTGAAGGAATGAATGAATGTTATTGGGGTGGGGTAAGAGTTCATAAAATTCAAATAAATATAAGTGAAAATAAATACCTTTGGTCTGGGATTGAGGTACTTCTGTGCCCCAAATCTTTCCCAGAGTTCTTTAGCTGCATATGCAAGTCATAAAATTACCCAGGATGTTGCAGAAAAGATTGTTTCCTGTTACCTGAGAATTCAGAAGGACTACAACTACTTAAAAGAAAGTCCTGACAGAGGTGACAGCATCTGACTGGCAAGGGAAAAGTACCTGAAGATGATCTGCCTGTGCTATAATGTGCAGAATCCTACTGCAGTAGGGAATTTTCAGCACTGTTTTCTTGTGCTATAATCAGAGATCACAAGGTTTGGAGTCAGACCGACTTGTATCAAATGTCCTATCCATCACATCCTAGACTGTGTGACTCGGAAGTAAAAGCCACTCAGTCGTGTGCGACTCTGCGAGTCCATGGACTGTACCCTTCCAGGCTCCTCTGTCCCTGGAGTTCTTCAGGCAAGAATACTGGAGCAGGTTGTCATACCCTCCTCCAGGGGATATTCCCAAACCTGGGATCGAACTTGGTTTCCTACACTGAAGGCAGATTCTTGACCATTTGAGCCACCAAGAAGCCCTTAATCACCTCCTAAAATCCTATCTCCATATGGTTACAACACGAGGTTAGGGCTTCAACGTACAAATTTCAGAGGGACACAATTCAGTCTATGCTGCTACTGCTAAGTCGCTTCAGTCGTGTCCAACTCTGTGCGACCCCATAAACGGCAGCCCACCAGGCTCCCCCGTCCCTGGGATTCTCCAGGGAAGAATACTGGAGTGGGTTGCCATTTCCTTCTCCAATGCATGAATGTGAAAAGTCAAAGTGAAGTTGCTCAGTTGTGTCCGACTCTTAGGGACCTCATGGACTGCAGCCTACCAGGCTCCTCTGTCCATGGGATTTTCCAGGCAAGAGTACTGGAGTGGCATGCCATTGCCTTCTCCAAATTCAGTCTATAGCAAATACTAAAATAACAGCTACATACATGCATAAACAAAGCAACCTTGCTAAGCCGAGAATAGAGGGCAAAGTGGTTGAAAAGCACAATCTCATGTTTCAATACTCCAAAGCATGTAAGTTTAACAGTTTGATAAATTTAACAAGATTTCTTTAAGACCTATTTCATTTTCACAGAAGAAAAACTAAAAGTCAGAAAACGTGGTATGATATGGAAAGTAGACCTTAATCATTCCCTAGCACATTGATTTCAACATGTAAATATGCTCCACATTTTTTTCTAACTTTAAAACAAACCAAAAAAAAATTTCTTCAAATATAGATACCTATTTGGCTAGACAGTATCTTCGCTTCTTCACAGTCACGGTGTGACTCTCAGAAACTCTTTTTTTTTCCTGGACCTCCATTTCTATTATCTTTAAACAATACTCACTCTTTAGGGTTGCTATGAAGCTAAAGAGGATGTGTCAAGTAAAATGCCTAGACATCCCCACCCCATATCACTGTACCCTCTATGTTCATTCTATATAAGATTCTAGTATTTCTATTGCATAATTACACGTGTGTATGTGCTAAGTCGCTTCAGTTGTGTTGAGTCTTTCCCACCCAATGGACTGTAGCCTGCCAGGCTCCTCTGTCCGTGGGATTCTCCAGGCAAGAATATTGGAGTGAGTCGCCATTTCTTACTCCAGGGGATCTTCTCAACTCAGGGACTGAACCTGCATCTCCTTCATCTCCTGCATTGGTAGGTGAGTTCTTTACCACTAGTGCCACCTGGGAAGCCCGTAATTACACATAAAAACCTATAATTACATGCTCTAATTCTAAGTAAGATTTTCTTTCTCATCCAAGGTCTAACCGTTAGATCACATTATTCCTTTATTTATTTTTTATTGTATTTTACACTGGAACTTTATAGTAGAAAATGTCACAAGAAATGGGGATAAAATTACAGGCCATTTCATTGTTTTCCTCAGTGCAAACCTGGCCACGAGGGTTTATGAATGCTGAGGTCCTTAAAAACTACAGCAATACATCAGGATATTTACTAAAAGGGCAGAGCAGGGATTCATACATTACCCACTATTTACATTTGAAAGGAGCTAATGGTGTACAGCCCTGATAAGTCATGAATTGATTACCAAGCAGAAGTGACCATTAAAAGATGAAAACGTAGTTTACAATGACTAGCCCAGCCCCATGACTTGGAAATATTTCTTTTGAAATGTGATTAACATTTAGCTTCTGAAATTAAAGACTAAGCAAATTAGTAGCCAATGAATTTGCTAATTTTCCTATTGCCTACTTAAGTCTTCTTAGACACCACCTGCATGACACAAATCGTGTTCAGAAAGGAGCACTTCTGTAAGCTGCGTATTTCCAGAAGGCCACGTTTGCAGCTCAAGGCTATAAAACACACACCACAGAAGAGGAAACGGGAACCCTGAAGGACTGAGAACTCTGAGAGGTTTGCACAGCTTTTAAGTGGCAGAGCTATGATTTGAACTTCTTGAAAGAGGAGCTGGTTAAGGCCACAGGATTTATAATCAGAGAGCCATACATTTAAGATCGTCTGGAGTGTTTCCAGCCATCAGATTCAGAGCAGCAATACTTTTACCTGTTTTATGCATGTGTCTTTCATGAAAGACAAAGATCCTATTAAAAAAAACTATATATTACCTGTGTCAAAGTTTAATTTTCAAAAACTTAAAAACGTGGCTTCCATATAAATGCAAAATGAACAAATGCAAACATTTTCTTTAACTCTTTAACAAGGGAACCATTGTGAAGGATTCAAAAGAGAGTAAGAATACATACGGAGTGAAAAAATAATTTTATAAGAAGATTTCTGGGTCAGATGCACAACTGATTCCCTATAGAGAAGACATTTTTTCTGCAGACAAAAGTCATTTGAATGCTACTGCATAAAAACCTACATGTTAGCATATAACTTCATAGAATCTAGGCTTATAGTCCATTGTTATTTAGTGAGTCAAACAAAATTACCTAAACTTCTTCCCTCAACAAGTGTATAATCCTTGGGTAAACTTGTTAAACAATGACTGTATGGCATCAAAATGACATGCCCCACTGGTTTTGCTTTATTTCCAAGTTTTAGTTAACTTTTCTTAACTCCTAATAAATGTCTACCTGGAAACTGAAAATAGATTTGCAAGTACAATGAAGATAATAATGTTTTATCTACAGATAGCTCTTTAGTTTACCCTTTGATAATCATAAAATTATCTAGACACTGAAAATGGCATCTGGATACTTCTGATGCAAGAGAGCACGTCTGGGGACTTCCCAGGTGGTCCAGTGGCTAACATTCAATGCTCCCATTGCAAGAGACCTGGGTTCGATTCCTGGTCAGGGAATTAGATCCCACATACTGTAACTAAGAAGTGCATAATGCCAGAATTGAAGATCCTGCAAGTGCCAACTAAGACCCGGCACAAAAAACAAATACAAATTTTTTAAACAAAGAGCCTCTCATAAAAAAAAGAGAGAGTGCATGGCTGTTATTTTCTAAGTGTAGAAAGCAGATCTTTCCTATAAAAAGTGTTGTGCTAAGTCACTCAGTTGTGTCTGATTCTGAGATGCCATGGAATGTAGCCCGCCAGGCTCCTTGGTCCATGCGATTCTCCAGGCAAGAATACTGGGTGGGTTGCCATTTCCTCCTCCAGGGGATCTTCCTGACCCAGGGATCGAACCATCATCTCCTGCCTCTTCTGCATTGGAAGGCAGATTCACTGAGCCACCTGGGAAGCCCTAGAGTTTTACCAAAATATATATTTCAAATGAAAATGACTACTTGTGCAAAGCAGTTAATGACATCATGAAAATCTTAGGCTGTCCATGTGCTTCTTATCAGACTACACTGAGAAGCTGAAGCAAGGGAGGAAAAATGATGGTTTGAAGGTGACATTCCCGACTTGGAAGGGAAGATAAACAAGCCTCCTTTCAGTACAACCCCTTTCAGCTTGAATATGAGTTTCTGTGCATCTCAGGGAGAGATGACAAAACCTGGCCCAACACAGCTGGCAAGAAAGTCAAGGGGGAGGATTGGAAAGACTTGCCTTTTTGGTCATTGCTTATGGCAAGGAGTCTGGCTCCATGTTTGCTGAAATTGAATTCAGAAGGAAGATGCCAGAGCAAACCGGAATGAATAACCCATGCAGGGCATCTCTTTGAATTTTTTTAAACTATTTATTTTTAATTGAAGGGTAATTGCTTTACCACATTGTGTTGGTTTCTGCCATGCATCGGCATGCATCAGCCATAGGGATACATGTCTCCTTCCTCTTGAACCTCCCTCCCGTCTCCCACCCCATCCCACCCCTTTAGGCTGTCACAGAGCCTTGGCTTGAGCTCCCTGAGTCATACACCAAATTCCCACTGGCTATCTGTTTTATATTTGGTAGTGAATGTTTTCCCCGCTACTCTGTCCATCCATCCCACCCTCTCCCTCTCACCCCTGTGTCCACAAGTCTGTTTGTTCTCTATGTCTGTGTCTGCACTGGTGCCGGCTAAGGGGTTCATTAATGCCACCTTTCTAGATTCAATCATCCCAGTGCTCCAGACGCAGACCTCTGAGAGCTCTTACTGCATTGGTTCATCTCAGCATTCGAGAGAGTTCCTGCCAGCTCAATGCTATGTGTCACCCAAGTGTCTGTCTTCTCTCTCCTTGTTCTACTTGAGACAACTTCCCTAACTGAACTAGCTGTTCTCAAGATGGTTAATCTGAGTGCCCTGTATTAAAAAGGATCATCTGACCCAACATAGAATCAAAGCCTGATGCGTTTTCATCATCTTTCTGAGAATTATTCAAAATTCCATTACTTTTGAATATATAAATTTACATTGAATATATAAATTTATATTGGGACTTCCCTGTAGCTCAAATGGTAAAGATCTGCTTGCAAAGCAGGAGACTAGGATTCGATCGCTCAGTCGGAAAGATCCTCTGGAGAAGGGAATGGCAATCCACTCCAGTATTCTTGCCTGGAGAATCCCATGGACAGAGAAGCCTGGGGGGCTACGGTCCACGGGGTTGCAAAGAGTTGGACACGACTGAGCAACTAACACACACACAAATTTACACTGAGGTATAACACATTGATATTTATTAAGGAACACATGATTATCTTGCTTGATTTATCCCTAGGAAGTACACTGTCTACGATTTGTGAAAACCATCTTTAAACAGATGTAACGAAATCATATTTTATGATACTACCAGACTGCTATTCTCTGAAGTTGCTAGCTTCCAGGGTCCTTTCCTCCACTATTTGGGCAGCAGAGACCCCTTCCTCTAGGAACTGCCCTCAGAGAAAGAGTGATGCAAGAGAGCTCAAAAAAGGCTTTTGAAATTCATAACAGAGGCAACAGTATTCTTGAAAGTCAAAATAATTTAAATCCACAAGAAAGGCCCAGGCCTTTCCAGTAAGAAAAAAGATTTGTGGGTTCCATAAATCAAAGCCTGGAGTATTTAGAACACAGAGTTTATATCATCAATCTTGAAGTAGGGAGGGCCGGGTTTAGACCGACAGCAGCTTACTTGTCCTGGAGGGTGGGGACTGGGGTGGAAGGAACAGCAGAAACCCTGCAGGGTGGGGGCCAGAAGAGCAAGGACCACGGCCCACCTCTTTATAAAGACCAAGTCACAAGCTGGGGTTCCCTGGGATGTCTAGTCTCTTCTTTCCTAAAGAAAGATGCTCTACAGGTCTCTGTAGCCCTGCCCCCAGCCCCACAAATTCTGCCACATCCCTGAGAATTTACACCACTTTCCACAAAGGGGAATATTCTCACTGCCTCTGTGAGAGCAGCCTGCTGTGGTCATGGGAACATTGCTTTCTAGAATGAGGTTCAGAGCACAGGACTTGCAGAACAGACCTCTAGATTCAGCCTGACGATCAGCCTATTAGAGCTTCAGTCAGAGTTCTGTGTGGGACAGGAGAACCTCTTGGTATTTCCTTGGAGTTTCTGACCATAAAAATCCATTAAAAGACAGAGATCTCTTTCCCTGGAATGATACTGATGTTCAGGACGGCTGTGATTCCTTGAATCACACTGTAGGGAACATGGGGCCAGTTCCCTGGCTGTGGGGTCAGTGTGTCCTGGGGTTGGTTTTACGTTCTAGGTTTTCCCACAATAGGAATACCACCACTTAGTATCACTGACAGTATGAGATCAGTCTGTGTCATGGAAGTGCAGAATCTGGGCCACTGTAAGGCGCTCTGTGCTTTACCTCCCCCCCCTTTATTCCTCACACACCCCCTCCAGAGTATCTTCTGACTCACGTTGTTCAGCCACTCAGTCGTGTCCAACTCTTTGTGATCCCATGGACTATAGCAAATCAGGCTCCCCTGTCCTTCACCAGCTCCTGGAGTTTGCTCAAACTCACTTCTGTTGAGTCGATGATGCCATCCAACCATTTTGTCCTCTGCTGTCCCCTTTGCCTCCTGCCTTCAATCTTTCCCAGAATCTGGGCCTTTTCCAATGAGTTGGTTCTCTCCATCAGGTGGCCAAAGTATTGGAGCTTCAGCTTCAGCATCAGTTCTTCCAATGAATAAGGGTTGATTTCCTTTAGGAAAACCTTGCTGTCGAAGGGACTCTCGAGAGTCTTCTCCAGTACCACCGTTTGAAAGCATCAATTCTTCAGTGCTCAGCCTTCTTTACGGTCCAACTCTCATATCCATACATGACTACTGGAAAAACCATAGCTTTAATTAGACAGATTCATATCCCCTCTCCCCTCTAATCTACATCCTCCTCAGCATTCAGCTGGAAAAGCCACCATCTCCAGGAAGGGTCCAGATACTCCACTGATGTGCTTGCAAAGCTTTTTATTTCACTTGAAGTTAGATGAGTTGTAAAGAGCTTTAGTAAAACTGGCTACTCTTTAGATTATATTCTGCCCTGTGTTATCATTATCTGAATATAAGTCTCTTTCCCCCACAGACAGACATTTCTTGGAAGACTGAGACTTTAGTTGCTTTGCTCTTTGTGTGGTATGCATCTAGAAAGAAGAATGATAGGCATCCTCCTTAACTAGAGGAGGCACCCATGTGAATTGAACAGGTTTCTGGGAGACAGAATTGGAAAGCAAAGGGGGAACCTTAAACAGTGAAACAGTAAGTCAGTCAGGATGAGTTAGGCTGTGCTTCAGTAACAAGTAGCCCCAGCATCTAAGTGGTTCACATAATAAAGATGTATTCCTTACTCATCTACATGAGGGTGAACTGGTGGTTTTATGCCCATCATTCTTGCTCTGAGATTCAGGATGCTGCCTGGAATATGGCTTGCTGATGTGGCAGAAGGAGAGAACTCTGGATGACATCTCCAACGAAATATCCTGCAAATTTCTCAGCACCCCATTAGCCAGTCAGGCCAGGGGTAGGTGCGAAGACAGATCACAAGCCCACAGCCGGAGACACCATGTCAGTCAGTGTCAGCAGTTCAGGACGGACTCTGGGGCTGGCTGTGATCAGTTTTTTTGTCAGAGGTTTGCAGTGCTTTCCAAGTGGCACAAGTGTAAGGAACCCACTTGCCAATGCAGGAGACGTGAGAGATGTGGGGTCGATCCCTGGGTCGGGAAGATACCCTGGAGGAGAGCATGGCAACCCACTCCAGCATTCTTGTCTGGAGAATCCCATGGTCAGAGGAGCCTGGTGGGCTACAGTACCATGTAACTGAGCACACATGCATGCAGGCTAAGGCTGCCACTCTTTCATCCTCTGTCCTCAGATTACGAGAAAGAGCTACAGGCCAGGATGGAGACTTCATGTCTGAGTCTCTCCAGGCACAAAGATTGGAGGAAAGTTGGCCTTAAAAGCACAAGGGGAGGGGGAACAGAGAGAGGGGACCTGCCCTAGGAGGGGCCATGATGGGCTCCAGGGCGAGCCTCCCCTCACCACCCTACTCTCCTGAGGGGCAGAGTTACTACCACAGTGATCAAATATGGTTCCAGGGCCAGCACAGGAGGAACAGGCGTAACTTAAAAAATGTTCAACCTCACTTATAATCTGGGGTATGTAACAAAAACAATAAAACTTATCTTGGGAACAGGGATGGACCAGTTTGGTGGGACCTGAAGTTTGTGCAATTTGGGGGTAGTCCTCCTGGACTTGGAGAGGCAAGAGAAGGGAGTCTTACCTGATTGTGCTAAAATATCTTCCTTCTGCACAATTCTCAGAGCCCAGATGTATCTGTTTGAGCAAACTCTGGGAGATGGTGAAGGACAGGGAAAGCCAGGTGTGCTGCAGTCCATGGGGTCGCAGAGTCAATCACGACTTAGCGACTGAACGGCAACACAGTGAATCTTTCTCTAGACCTTTCCCAGGACCTTGGAAGGACCCCAGAAGGAGCCAGGCAAGTGGGGATGCTGAAGGGTAAGCCTCACTGGCTTGGGGATTAATCCAGCTTTGCAGGGGAGGCTTTGAAGCAGGGAGAGATGAAGCCAAGAGACAAGAGACACGTGCGGACCTTTGTTCACTATAAACCCCACATGCCATTCTCTGGGCATGCTCCCAGATGCCAATGATTCGAATTTCAGTTTTAATTTAAATTACTGATATACTAACAGAAGATGGAAAACCTGAGGAGAGTCCCTTTTGGGGACCCTTACAGGGGAGATATCTAAGTGCTGTGTATTATCACTGCGGTAATAAAACAAGAATATTTCAAAAGCAAATCTTGATGCTCAGGTTTTCAGTGTTATGGTCTGACTTTAAATAATGATTCATACTAATGCTTTCAAGAGCAATTCTAGGAAAATACAGACTGAGTGTGGACTGGCAAACTTATATGCCGATTGGTGAATTTTAAAGCAGAGAGTCAATGTTATTAAGATGAAAATAATTGTATATATTCAGAATCCTAAATCATTACCACATGTTACTTGGGTGACTCCCAACATTAGAAAAAATATAAAAGTGAAAAAAAAACTTCATGTTTTATTTTAACCATTCATTTCTTGACATGGTTTTGAAACATGGATTTTAAAGATACTTGAACAGCAGCTGCTAGCTTTCCAAAAGTATGAGGAAACTTTTAAAAAATGCCTATAAATTTAGTATTTTTGTGGCTATAACTTTTCAGGGATAAATGGTTTAGCAAACAAAGAATGGTAACCACTGAGCTTCATTAAGCATCAAAGATAATTACTATAGGCAACAAGGGTAGAAAGAAAGGCTTCAGATGGTTGTGAGGTTCAAAGGGTTGATTTAGGGTCACTATTAAATACTGATGTGAAAATTCACAGTTACTTAATTAGCTAGTTCATGCAACTCTACAGAGAAAGCTGATTAAAAACCTAGTAACCCAGGGCAGTGGCCCAGGTTTCTGAAGGTCATGAGGCACCTTTCAAACCATGGGGCAAGGCAAGTGTGGGGTGAATTGAGATAATAGCATGGAAACTTATACATTACCATACGTAAAACAGACAGCAGGTAGGAATTATCTGTGTGGCTCAGGGAACTCAACCCAGTACTCTGTGACAACCTGGAGGGGTGGGATGTGGAGGGATATAGCAGGGTGATTCAGGAAGGAGCTTCCTTTCTGAAGGAAGGTGATTCAGGAAGGGGCTCCCCTGGTGGCTCAGATGGTAAAGCGTCTGCCCACAGTGCGGGAGACCTGGGTTCGATCCCTGGGTTGGGAAGATTCCCTGGAGAAGGAAATGGCAACCCACTCCAGTACTCTTGCCTGGAAAATTTCATGGACTGAGGAGCCTGGTAGGCTACAGTCCATAGGGTCGCAAAGAGTCACATACGACTGAATGACTTCACTTTCACTTTCTTTTCAGGAATGAGGGGACATATGTACACCTATGATTGACTCATGTTGATGTGTGGCAGAAACCAACACAATATTGTAAAGCCATTGTCCTCCAATTAAACAATTTTTAAAAAGAGTGTGTTACTAATATCGATCTTCTCACACTTCACTTTTACTATTTCATTGAAAAGTCTAATAACTCAAAGGCCAGCTAACTTCTGAGAAATTAAAAAGTACTAAGTAAGGCAGGGAAGCATCCATGGACAGGCTCTCTAGGGCATCGGTTGCGTTGACTCCAATCCTCTCTCAGATCCAGTGACAGGGGAATTGGCAAACACACGTGCCAGTGACACCCAGATATGACAGTATTCTGGAAATCACTCTACAATTTCTCCTGCAAATGCTGTTTGGCCTTTCTAGCACAACACTGCTGGGCAGGGAGAGACTAAATCCGAACTTCAGCCCTGGCACTGAAAGCCCGCAGAACTGGGCTTTCATACAGAATTCGTTCAGACCAAATTCCTGGCTCACTTTCAGGCATCACCTACCTCCTTACCTGCACTTACAGAAACCATCTCAGAAGGTGTTCCATTAGTTACAGAAGGTCCCTGCTGGAGGGAACTTGTCCATTCTATTCGGCTGGTTAAAAACAACCCTTTAAAGCTATTCAATACATTCCTAAACTCCAACGAAGCCTTATTCATTCTCGCAACCTACAGTTGCCAGATTAAATACAAGACACCTAGTTAAGATGGAATTTTCAGATAGCCAATGATTTCTCAGCAGAGGTATATCCCAAATACTGTATGGGACATACTTGTAATAAGCAAACTATGTGTTATTTCAACTGACTAGCCCATATTTAACCGGGTATTTCATGGTTTTAGTTGGTAAATCTGGAAACCCTAATTCAATCTTACATTAATAACAGCCAGCAACACCTACAGAGCACCAACTATGCTGGGCACTGAACATGTTTTTATGTGTTTTTAATTCCAGCAATAACCTCATGAGGTAGTTATTATTCCCATTTTACAGGTGTGAAAAATGGAAGTACATTTAATTAAAGTCAACATTCTCTTACGAAATCAAGTATTTCAAACCTGGACCCTCAAGCGTAGATGGCTTCCCATCTTGTGGGTGTGGAAAGGGTCAAAGTTTTCTACAGAAAACAGTTCTGAGCCACTGGAGCACAAGGACAAATGTTTGATCCAGGTCCTAACACTCTTTGGCATGGAGTATCGCATCCGTTTTTAGTTTGGAAAATCTCCACAGCAGGTGTTACCAAATCCCACTGCAGCCATTAATATACTCACAGAATATTGAATTTTCAGCAATGAAATTCTGGGTGAGCCATCCAAGATAAACTGGGTACAATGCCTACCTTTAATAGCCAAATGATTTGATTAGCTCTTTGTTTAATATAGCTGTTTAAATGAGCACCTACTATTCCCAACATGAAGATTTATGTTTTAACATAATTTGATTTATCATGTACCTCATCTGTGTCAGATTTAGGAGAAAGATACATGCAAAATTTAAATGCAATATACTAGAACTTTAGAGTGGAGATATACAGAGTAGTTCTCTAAGTGCACAGCAGAGAAGAGTTATGTACCATTAGGTTAGGGACTATCAGAAGGTCTTCACGGATGAGATGTGATGGAACTACATCTTAAAGACCAAGGAAGCATTCATCGGATAGGAAGTTGCAAAGGCTGTTGAGGGTGAAATTGGTAATGAAATAGAGAGACCTTGCTCAGCATCAACACTGGGCAGCCAGATCCATCATACCGTGAGCACATTCTTAGTATTAAAAAAAAAAAAAAAAATGAAGCCACAGGGACGGCCCAGAGCAGAATGCCTTGTTCTCTACAATAGCAGTTCACAACCTTTTTGGCACCAGGGGTGGGTTTCATAGCACACAATTTTTCCATGGACAGTTGAGGGGAGATGGTTTCAGGATGATTCAAGCACAGTTCACAGCGGGGTTCATGCTCCTATGAGAATCTAATGCTGCCACACACACCCCCATACATGGCCCAGGGATTGGGGACCCCTGGTCTACAATGTTAAGAGACAAGCATAAGGTACAGTTATACTCTGTTTTTTTTCTGGCCTCTCTGCTTTTTAATGTCCTTTTTTTCTCCTTTTGCTGAAACGTGCTAGACACAAGATTAGATCTTAGCGCATGATGGACAGAACAAAGAAGTCACAGAAGACGCTGGGGCTTTACTTACCCTGTATCTAAAAGCCTGAATTTTATACCCTCTAACCACGATTTTCTCAAAGTACTAAAGTCTTTAAAAGCTCATCTACCTTTTCTGAGAGTTCATCCACATTAGACATTCAGTATTAAGTGAGGAGTCTTTAAAATTTTTGCAATGTGATTTTTCTCTAGTATTTTCAACTGTGTTAGCTTGTATCTAAGAGGTGGGAAATAGACTTTGCAAAAATGAGCTGATGTGGATGCTGGTCGGACATACCACAAGTATCACAAAGCATTGGCTTCAGTACATTTAATTTTAGTCTCCAGAGAAGTCTTACTTTAGACCTGGCCCCTGTGAACTAGGGAAGAAATGTGAACTGTTTCCTCAAGTTTCCACAACACATTTCTTGCAATTTTCAGTTCACTAAAAGGTCCATAAGGAGGCTTAGATGATGTGCTTTAGGCAGAATTCGATGAGCACTGGCCTGGGAATCAAGGGAACCTGAGTTTGCTCTTGGCTTTGTTTCTTACTTGGGCAAGTCATCAACTTTCTCCTTTTCTTCATCTCTCAAAGGACAAGTGAAGTTGACAATGGCTCTAATCCCCTCTAATTCTAAAGCATTCTACTTTTATAGTTAAATTGTTCAATGGAATTACTTTTACCCATTTGCATTTAAAATTTTTGAATACTAGATTTAGCAAAATTGCAAGAGACCTGGGATAGTATCCAGAAAAAGAAAAAAAAAAAGATAATGCTTCCCACTGACCCAAATGCAGAAAAATTCAGAAATTAGGAAACACTTAAAACACAATTCTCAACATTTTATATTTTGCAGTAGGAATTAGGATAATTTCTACTTCTGATTGAAATATGACAGGTCTACTTCTTTCAAATGCATGTGTGATCTCTCCTTCTGTTGGTTCGAAGCCAGTGAAAACCTCAAACGACCCTAAATAAGTAAACTGGAAAGTCACTTTAGTTAGGAATCGTAAGATCTACTCAGGGTTTTACAGCAACATATGTGGTGTTTTATTGGATCGAGACTTTATATTCCATATAAAGTCATTTTTTTCCAAATAAAGATGATTTTACTGGATTCAATTCAGATAATATTAACATGTATGGACCAATTCCAAGCTTCCTTTGGTTTCTAGTAATCATATACGAATGAGAATGGTCACAGCAATTCTATTAATATATTTACTTCTGTCAGAAGCTGCCTTAGCAAGCATAACAATAAAACATAAGAAAATAAACAATGAAAATTGGACTTTTAAGAGATTCTTCATAGCTTATGGATTTTATTAAATAAATGCCAAAATAATTAAATTACTACAAAATTTTAACTGTTTATTATTTATTTTGGCTTCAAATAAAAAACCCAGAAAGTTTATAGTATTTGGTGTTCCAAAATTAATATATTTGATTTACTAAAATAAAAACATATCACAATGAGTTAGGTTCACATATGAAACTTGCAGAATGGCTTTGACACTGCTTACGGCCTCTTGGAAGCTCTTCTAACTTCTCAGAACCTCAGCTGTGCATCTGTAAAAAGACTGACTTGGTAATTTTCTAACTGTCTTTGAGCTCTGAGAAAGTATGATTCAAGAAAACAGCTTTCAAAAAGCACTTAGAAACCCCCGCCCAAACTGTTTTGTTAGATCAAGTCCAAAGACCTAATGTAAAGAAGAATATCCTGTTTCCAACATCAACCAGCAGTGAAACCGGGTTCTTTAGACTAAACAACAGTGCTAAAGGGGGGTTACAGTATTTGGCTACCACGAAGAAGAAAATTATCATCGTTTTAATCAGCAGATGCTATGTTCTCCTTTGAATCGCTCTTCGCTTTTTCTCGGAAACGGCAAATGTAAGGAACGGTGAAGAACAGCAGAGGGCGCCACAATCACAACCAAAGCGAACAAGAGCAAAACCCTGGCATCAGGACCACGAGTGCCAGGAAGTTCTGAGACCTGAATCCCAAAACGAGAGACAGTCAGCTGGAACAGACATTTTCAGATTGTGTTTGGGAAACTGCCGGTGAAAATGTTTTACATTTCATCTCAGCATCCACTTCCAGATAAAGGGCGATGCTTCTGTGTTTTGGGTACCTTCTGGAATATTTCCTTCTCTCTGGGACGCTACCTACGAGACAGAGGACTGTGCCAGGCGAGACACACCTGGGCAGGCAGGGCGGGAGGCAGGAAGATGGGGCTTGGTGTACACGGAGTCACTGATCCGAGGACTGGCGGAGTTTGAAGACTAGAATCCTCTGCACTTGAGATGGTCTCATGTGAAGCGTGAAAGAGACTTGTGTGTTGCCAGAGAGGCACAGGTCTAAGAAAGATGGAGCTCAGAGGAGGGCAGGGTCGGAGTAACTGTGGGGAGGAGTTTTTAAATAAGTGGAGCTCTCCCCCAGCTGAGTCAGAGCGCTTGGTTCGCCTCCAGGCCCTGGCTGCTCACACTTCATTCACAGACCTCAGAGATTTATGAATCTGGTGAGAGGCTGGAGTTGATGACTAAGAAACTAGAAGTCTCAAGCATTAATTACACTTGTCATTATGTCAAATTGTATAGGATCTGATTTACTTCTAGGAAATAAGTATGAGATTACACATGCTTTTGAAACCCAAGCTCATGATTTCCAAATAACAGGTCATAATGACTGTGATGACTCAGAGATATGCTATTAAAACAAACTAATGATTATAATTGTTAAAGTAAGTATCAGAATGATTAAAGTATTTGCTAATGGTTATTCTCTGTTGATGCAGAATTGGACTCAGTAGGGTGTCTGGTTATTATATACATGCGTATATTCATCCACACATATGTATAGACACCCACCCGTACACACATGCAGATTTCTATGGAGAAAAGTGGAAACTGGCTCTCTGGAAACAGGCATTCTTCTTGTGAAGGTGTGAGAGTCCTGTCCAGTTATTAAACGAGGTTAATGCAAAGGCTTCTGAGACTTGATTGTCTGTGTTTGAATCTAGCCTCTGCTGCTGCTAAGTCATTTCAGTCGTGTCCGACTCTGTGCGACCCCATAGACGGCAGCCCACCAGGCTCCCCCATCCCTGGGATTCTCCAGGCAAGAACACTGGAGTGGGCTGCCATTTCCTTCTCCAAAGCATGAAAGTGAAAAGTGAAAGTGAAAAGTAAAATTGAAGTCGCTCAGTCGTGCTCGACTCTTAGTGACCCCATGGACTGCCGACTACCAGGCTCCTCCGTCCATGGGATTTTCCAGGCAAGAGTACTGGAGTGGGGTGCCATTGCCTTCTCCAAATCTAGCCCCTAGTACTGCCTAGCTCTGTGGCCTGGGGCAACTTGTCCCATCTTGCTGGCTCTCAGGTGGTCCCTGAAATGACAGCATTGACATCAGCTTCCTCTGGGAACCTGACTGAAAGGCAAATTCTCAGACCATACCCCAGCCCTCCTGAATCAGAAAACCTGAGGTGGGGTCCAGAATCTGTATTCACAAGCCTTCTAGGTGACTTCTGATGTGCTCTAACATCTGATAACCCTTGTTCCATGTGCCTCAGTGTCCTCATCTATAAAACGGGCACAAATAAGATTCTTGTGAAAAATAAATGAGGTAGACTTCTATAGTGTTTAGAACAGTATGGAGTACATGCAATATGCAATATGTCCATGCTTTTAATATTACTATACAAATCTCAATAGCTGTGAAGAGGAGAAAAAAAGAGTAACATCAACTGAAATGTTAATATTGTATGGAAGTGGAATCAGTGGGGAAACTGTAATTTTGCTGAAGGTGATAATTTAGGAAATGAATTCCACTGAAACATGGGATGGAGAGATTCAGGCTTCATAAAACAGGACTGACAGGATTCCTCCAGAGGAAAGGACAGCCAAGCTTGCTCATCGGAGGGCAGTCCTGTCACCTCTTTGCCGGGGTGGACACACTCATCTTGGTACATCATTTGGGTTTAAGCTGCCCAGCTCAAACCCCACATTGGATGATTCTTCCCAAGGCAACCAAAGGAGCTGAGTCTAAACTATCACATCTTCATGTCCTTCCCCAAGACTGAAGTTAATCAGGCCACGTGGTTCTTCCTATCTGAGAAATTAGGGTGCTGTGAGGGTAAGGGCAACACGAGGACTTTCTCAGGCACTTTCAGCTCACCCCCAACCCCGAAATCTCGGAAAAGCCACTTATGACCACCAAAAAGCCACTTATGACTTTTTGGTGGTCATAAGTGAGGACTCGGGAATTTCTCTGTGCAAAGTCCTTAATCTTCCATTTCCAAATACATGAAGCTGGGATGGTGGTGGTGATGCTGCTGCTTTCCTCATAGGGCTTTGGGGGCCAGCTAAGAGAAAGGATAAAAGGTCAGCACCCCTGCCCCCGCCCCACGCCCAGCAAGTGCCAACCCACACTCGCCATTGCTGAGTTATCCATTTTCATGAGTAAGTAAGATGACATTCCGAGATCTTGCATAAATCGCTTGACGTCCCACAGCCAGTAAGTATCAGAGTTGGGATTTCAAGCCCAGTGTGTAGGACGGGAGAACAAATGAGCTCCTCTGGAGACCTGGGTTCTATCCCAGGGTTGGGAAGATCCCCTGGAGAAGGGAAATGCTACCCACTCCAGTATTCTGGCCTGGGGAATTCCATGGGCTGTATAGTCCATTGGGTCACAAAGAGCTGGACACGGCAGCAACTTTCACTTTACTCCCTGAACAATGCTTTCCTGAGAGTTGTCATTCTATAGCAACTTGAGTGGACCTCACTCAGGAATTATAGAAGATGTTGATTCACATATAACTATGAAATTCGGAAAAAAAAAACTTCACAAGATTAAGATTGTTGCTAATAATATAAAAAAAATTTAGGTAAAGATACATCTAGTGGATAATATAACAAAATTATAGTTCTAATTAATAAAATTGCCAATGATTCCATACCTTTGGAGATTAATTCACAACAAAACTATTCAATTTAGAGACAATTTACTGAGGATATACCATGTGTCATATCCTACTTGGTAAATAGAAAAGGAAAGTTGAGTAAGATTTGCCCTTGCCATCAAACAATTGATGTTTTCAAATTATGGTGCTGGAGAAGACTTTTGAGAATCCTTTGGACTGCAAGGAGATTAAACCAGTCAATCCTAAAGGAAACAAACTCTGAATATTCATGGTAAGGACTGAAGCAGAAACTCCAATATGTTGGCCACCTGATGCGGCGAGCCAACTCATTGGGAAAGACCCTGGTGCTGGGAAACATTGAAGGCAGAAGGAGAAGGGGACGACAGAGGATGCACCGACTCAATGGACATGAGTTTGAGCAAAGTCTGGGAGATGCTGAAGGACAGGGAAGCCTGGTGTGCTGCAGTCCATAGGGTCCCAAAAGAGTCAGACACGACTGAGCACACACACTATCTTTTATTTTTTCCCTCCAGCGGTGTTTGTTTTAAAATATCAGATTCAAAGTGAAAAGAAAAAAGGTACAATTTCACTCGGTTTCCAGCTTTTTAAATATGTTGAGATCACTCTTGGAATGAAGTACACAAAAGCTTAGTAATAATCATAATGATAACGTAATAGGTGTTTTTTAAAACTCTCGATTTCCAAACATCCAGATGTTTGGCCTTTGCTGAAGGTATCCAGATGACTGATTGCATTTTTTCAGTTTTCATACAGCTCCAGGACTTCATGGAGCCACAAACCTTTTAGCTGCAACAATGCAATTAGAAATCACAGCTATTCTTCTATCCTGGAGGACCCCTGTGAGCAAACTAAGGTCTGCAGGCCAAATGCGGCCTGACCATTCTTTACGTATTGCCTGGGGCAGTTCTCAAGCTGCAGGTTAGAGCTGAGCAGTTAGGACGTCCTGCAATGCTAAAAATATTTACTCCCTGCCCTTTGCAGACAAAGCTTGCCAAACCTTTATGGAGATCATCATCTGCTTTCTTCAGCTAATTGGCTTTCTATGATTGTCTTTAGGAAGTTATAATAAATCAGTAAACTGATTTGCACATGAGTAATAAACACTTTGAGAAGATGCACTAATGACTCTGGGCATTGTTCAGAGGTGAACTTAATGGAATTTAATGTTTAAGAGGCCATTGGGTTAACTGCTCTTCACCTTGGAAATCATTATGCATTTGGTTAAGAAAAACACGAACCTCAGATGTATGAGTAAATGAATAGAGAGAATGTTCTCACAGTTTCCATTTTTATAATTCATCCCATGGGGCTTTTCAATGATATATATTACAAGAAATGATGGAAAACTCAAATTCACCTCAATATAAAGATTTAAGTTTCACCAAATTTTATTATGTAATAATTTCTCCTAATATGCTTATTTAATGACCAGTATTAAATTGACATTTACATATAGAAAGCTAAGGAATAATGAAAACATTTTTAAATGATACATTAGGTAACTGTATTTTCTGTATCATTTAAAACTTAAAGTTTTGGAAAATTTATTTTTTTAGCCAACTCTTTCATCGTTTTTCCACAAGAAAGGGTTCCTTAGGCTGTCTTGAAAGTATGTTAGTTGTCCAGTCATGTCCGCCTCTTTGCGACCCCATGGGCTGCACCTACCAGGCTCCTCTGTCCATGGGATTCTCCAGGCAAGAATACTGAGTGGGTACCCATTCCCTTCTCCAGGGGATTTTCCCTACCCAGGGATCAAACACAGGTCTCCCTTATTCCAGGCAGATTCTTTCCCATCTGAGCCACCACGGAAGCCGTAGCCACCTTAGTACTGAAATAGAAAGGAAAATGTGGTATTGTTCCTCTAATCCAATGTATTTTGCAGAAGACCATCTTTAAGTTCTTCAGTAACTACTTACTAATTCAACTTTATTTATTAAGAATTCTCAATTTTTAGCCACCTTAGTACTCAACATTCTTAATAAATACAGTATATCTACTGTTTAGAGAGTCTTGGTTTCTCACTGGAACACAATCTGGGACCCTCTGGGTATAGCTAGTGCTTTGACAGATTTTATCCCTTCACAAAGACTACATACATGCTATTTACTATAATAATATGCAGAACCACTGTATGTGGGCTTCCCTCATAACTCAGCTGGTAAAGAATCCGCCTGCAATGCAGGAGACCCCTGGTTCGATTCCTGGGTCAGGAAGATCCCCTGGAGAAGGGGTGGGCTACAGACTCCAGTATTTATGGGCTTCCCTGGTGGCTCAGATGGTAAAGAATCCACCTGCACTGCAGGAGATCTGGGTTCAATCCCTGTGTCAGGAAGATCTCCTGGAGAAGGAAATGGCAACCCACTCCTGTATTCTTGCCTGGAGAATCCCCATGGACATAGGAGGCCTGCAGGCTACACTCTATGGAGCCGCAAAAAGTCAGACACGACTGAGTGACTAAGCACAGCACAGCACAGCACAGCGTTGTATGTGTGTACACGTGTATATATGTATATAAACGAGGTCAATGAAGAATAATAGAATGCCGGTCATAGTACCTACTACTGTCACACAGCCCTTCTCTATGGTTTCTGGGGTCTAGATGATTATATGTTGTGCAGAATCGCTGTAAGGTTAGAAACACAAACCCTTGAAGCTGGATCACAGAGAAACATGCCTTCCTTTACTGTTATGTCCAAGTGAATATCCGGTCTCTAAATTCTAATCTCTAAATTTCTTCACCCATTTAATCCTCACTCTTACATGCTAACCCTAAACTTGCCTTGAAAGTTGAAAGTTAGAAAGTGAAGTCGCTCAGTCGTGTCCAACTCTTTGCGACCCCGTGGACTGTAGTCCACCAGGCTCCTCCGTCCATGGGATTCTCCAGGCAAGAATACTGGAATGGACTGCCATTTCAACTTGCCTTACTTAGTACAAATTTACCAGCTGCTCAGGGATTGTGATTCAGACAAAAATGAATTTTTATTTTTCATTTTTTTGACAGAAGTCATGTGTTTAGGAAAGAAAATCTCTAATCACATCATTTATCATTTAAAAGAATACCTGCCTGATCCTTAGGACTAATGGATTCATCACTGGCAAAGCCTGAAAACATTTCCTCCCACCAACTTTTGACTTGTTATGAGAGATGTCACTCCCGTTTTACAGATGAGAAAACTGAGGTGCAGTCAGAGTAAGTGACATGCCCAGAGCTTACAGCAGAATCTGGTACCTGATCCCAACTTTATGGACTCAAAGTTCAGCAAACTTACTATTACCTCACATTCAACACAGGCTTCTTATGGACATCAGGAACAAAAGCAACCTACACAGAAACCAGGAGGAGGTTTTTTCTTTTGTTTAAACATTGGTTTTTGACAAAGGTTGATTTGTTCTGGAATTGCGGTTTATCTTTGGACAAAACCGTCAACTCAGTTATTTTGTGTAAAAAGGCAAATGTCTCAACACCCAATTTTTAATAGATGATCATCTTTGTGGCCTTCACAATAAAAAGATTAAGTAGCTGCAGTGCAAAATCTTTAAATCAAATTTGAGTTTAAGGGTGGCATCTAAAACATATCAAATATGAGGACTTTCCTGGTCGCCCAGTGTTTAAGAATCAACCTTCCAATGAAGGGGACGCAGGTTCAGGCCCTGGTCAGGGAACTAATATCTCACAAGCAACAGGGCAGCTAGAGAGAGGATCATGTACAGGGGTGAAGGATCTCACGTGCCACAACTATGACCAACACAGCCAAAAATAAAGAAATATTTTGAAAAACTTGACTCAAAGCCAGTTAATATCACATCCAATAGTCTCATCATTAAACTATGCTGCTTTATTGTCATGTTTATATCCTGATTTGGGAATCAAATGAACTGTGTGTTCACTGAATTTGAAAAGGCATTACCTTCATAGGTTGGCTAAGTTGTGTCTGACTCTTTTGAGGCCCCATGGATTGTATGTAGCCTGCTAGGCGCTTCTGTCCACGGGACTTCCCAGGCAAGAAGACTGGGGTGGGTTGCCATTCCCTTCTCCAGGGGATCTTCCCAACCCAGGGATCGAACCTGTGTCCCCCACATTGGCAAGTGGATTCTTTACTGCTGAGCCACCAGGGAAGCCCCACCTTTTGGAATACAAAGCCAAAAAACACTGAGCACATGAGAAAAGCCATCTGTCTCCAGAAGAAAAGAAATTCTTGGGAATTTCCTCGTGGTCCAGTGATTAGGACTTGGCACTTTCATTACTGTGGCCCAGGTTCAGCTCTTGGTCGGGGAACAAAGATCCTACAAGCTATGTGGCATGGTCAGAAAAAAAAAAAAGGAACAGAAATTCTTCTGCTGATGGATTTTATCATATCCACCTACTAGCACACACTCATGAATTTCTTAAATTTATTGACAAAGGGGAGGGTAGGACAAATTGGAAGAGTAATACTGACATATACACTACCATGAGTAAGGTAGACAGCTAGCTGGAAGGAAGCTTCCAAGTAGCACAGGCAGCTCGGCTCAGTGCTCTGTGTGACCTAGAGGGGTGGGAAGGGGGTGGGGTGGGAGGGAGGCCTGAGAGGGAGGGGATATATGAACACATATAGCTGATTCACTTTGCTGTCCAGCAGAAACTAACAAAGCATTGGAAAACAATTACATTCCACAAATAAAATAAGAATAAAAAACTAAGAAATCAAACACCTTTTCTTTTTGAATACCCAAGAACAGAACAGAGTAGTAGATGAGTTAAAAGGGAAGCAGGTTATTTTGACATTATATTTCTACCTGTTAATTTCTGAGTACTTTCTATCAGAGTGATAAGACCAAATACAGAGAAATGATAATAATAGCTTCCATTGTGATAATTTCTTTTTGAATGTCCAAACATTTCCAAGTACTTAACAGTTTAATTATGTATCTAAACCCTGAGATAGATGTGGAAAAATCTGCATCACACTAGTGAGAATCCAACAGCACTTTTCACATACAAACATCTTTTCATGGCTTTCTCTAGACAGTTTGAAATAAAACATAAATTACAAATTAATCTAAAATAAATTACATTTTCTCAATTTCAGCCATTGGCTGTCACCTTGCTAAAAACAGCCTTCCGCCAAAACTCAATATCTAGCCACTTGATTTAATGCAGGCTACTAAGGTCTGATGAAAGCAAGAAGTGTGAAAATTTAAAACCCTTAAAGCAAATATAGCACAGTTTGTAGGTGATGAAAATAATTAAGTATAAATCCTATATTTTATTTCAATCTCTCACAAAATTGTCCTGTCCTAAATAGTCAAGTGCCTTGATTGAGTAGACTTTAATGTTCCAAAAATAATCTATCAAGGCACAGTTTTCCCAACAGCAGCATATGACTCTCATCACCTTTAGATATTTCTCATTAAATATGGATTAATTCACAAGGCCCCCTACTCCACTAAGGACCCACTGTAAATATGCGATAGTTCAGGGAAAGTTGCTAACATCCTTATCAAAGGCATTAACGTCCTAAAGAGCTTAGCGAGTTTGCTTGTATAAAGAGTTCATAAAGAATTCTGTCTCCATGGAGGTTGGACAGCTATTCTGCACTGACACCCTATTCAAAGTTGGAAAATTATGCTTCCTTCCCTCCAAGAGGCATTTCATTGGTTCTCTTCTTTGCTTCATTCCCTTCAAACAATGAGATAATGAGCTGCAAAAATGTTATCAAATGCCAATCGTTATAGAGAAATATTTCCACAGTAACTCCGCCTGGAGGGAGGAAGTAGGTCAAAAAAAATTGGTACCAGTTGGTAGAATGCAAAAAAGGGAAAGTCAAAATTTAGGAAACAATGATTAACTGTGTAAAGAAAAACTCTTGTGTTGAATTCATCATGTAGTTTGGGGACGGTACAGAGTTGGAAGCAACTGCTCATGAGATTGGACCCATCACAGAGAAGCTTGTGGTTAGATCAGCAGCCTTGCTCATAGCACCACTCAAACGCAGGGCTGCCAACACAGCGCTGGGCCACCCACCGTGATCTGCCAAGTGGGCACTCCAAGGGAAGGTTTGGGGTGTTGAAGGTGTCTGTTTTTAGGGTCGGGAAGTGCTTTTTTTTCCCTTTGGCACAGCCAACAACCTATAGTTTGCTCCTGGAGATTCCTAGTGCATGGCAGCATCTTAAAGGGATCTGTTAAATTTGGTCTCACCAAGCATTTCTCAAACCAATCTAGTCATAGAAGATTTTCATGACCACACTGTTATGGTGTGAACTGCACCACTCTCCCGCTGAAAGGCTTCCCAGGTGGCGCTAGTGGTACAGAACCTGCCTGCCAATGCAGGAGACCTAAGAGAGGAGGGTTCAAACCCTGGGTTGGGAAGATCCCCTGGAGAAGGGCATGGCACCCACTCCAGTGTTCTTGCCTGGAGAATCCCCATGGACAGAGGAGCCTGGAGGGCTACAGTCCACGGGGTCCCACAGAGTCGGACATGACTGAATCGACTCAGCATGGCACCCCCCTCGCCAATCCATATGCTGAAGTCCTACCCCTCAGGATAGCACAGTACCTCCGAATGTAACTGTGTTAGGAGAGAGGGTCTTTAAAGGGGTGATTAAGTTAGAATGAATTCTTAGTGTGGGCTCTAATCCAGTATGACTTCAGTCCTTGCAAGAAGAAAAGATTGGGAAACACAGACACAAAGAGGCATGACCATTTGAATGACACAAGTGGAAGGAGGTATTTGCAAGCCAAGGAGAGATGCCTCCTAAGGCAACTAACTTTTGCTGACATCTTGATCTTGGACCTCCAGCCTCCAGAACTGTGAGAAAATACATTTCTGTTAATTTCAGCTCCTGAGTTTGTGGTACTTTTTATGGCAACCAAAGCAAACTAATACACACAGTGTAAGGATTTATTGGAATAGAACATCATCTTACAGTACAAATGCCCCTCTAATTAATGAACAATGGAGGGCACAAAGGCCATGGCCTATCTGACCTTTACAACCCACCACATGAGCTGCTACCACTAATACATGGTTAATAATTGTGAGAGGATCAGGGGCTTTCCTGGAGGCCAGTGGTGAAGACTTCACCTTCTCCTGCAGTGGGTGTGGGTTGGTCCCAGGTCAGGGAGTTAAGATCCCACATGATTCCCGAGAAAAAACCAAAACATAGACCAGAAGTGGTCTTGTAGCAAATTAAAGACTTAAAAATGGTCCACATAAAAAATAAAAGAAATCTTAAAAAAAGTAATTGTGAAGATCATAATTTCTTGTATCCCTGTGAGTTGTAAATTTAAAGATACTTCTGTGATTTCTTTTAATTTGCCCAAGGATCAATTTTTGTGTTTTCTTAGGAAAGACGGAAAGCATAAAAATGCAAATGTAACGTCTTCATATCTGCATCTTGCTTAAGCGTTTACTTGAGAGATACCTGTTAAATGCGTACTATGTACCAAGAGGGCTTCCCTGTAGCTCAGCTGGTAAAGAATCTGCCTACAATGCAGGAGACCCCAGTTCAATTCCTGGGTCGGGAAGATCCCCTGGAGAAGAGATAGGCTACCCACTCCAGTATTCTTGAGCTTCCCCGGTGGCTCAGATGGTAAAGAATCCACCTGCAATGCGGGAGACCTGGGTTGGGAAGATCCCACGGAGGAGGGCATGGCAACCTACTCCAGTATTCTTGCCAGGAGAATCCCATGGACAGAGCAGCCTGGTGGGCTACAGTCTATGGGGTTGCAAAGCATTGCGAATGACTGAACAATTAAATACAGCACAGCTCATGTGCCAAGAACTGTGCTGAAGAGGGGACACACAGACACAGCAAGATAGATCTGCCTCTTGGATTTTAGAGCTGGGAGAGGGAGAAGTATCAAACAAATACGGATACCACTTATTATTTCATCTCAGTTTTGACAAGTGAAATAAAAGAAAAATATAGTGGCAATTGAAACATAAGTGAAAAAAATTACAGCTTTTACTAAACAAATCCAAGGCAGATAATGATGCAAATAAAACATCATCATGGTTTTCATATTAATATGGTCAAATTTGTGTCTCATTTTTAATATTAAATAAGGTTCATTGATAATTATTATTCAATGGTGCCTATTTATTCACCTTAATATTACATGTGGTAAGAGATGGCTAGCAAACATTAAGCAGTACATTTCAATATAAAGTATTTCCCCTACTATTTTTGCATAAAATGAAAACCATGGATCATTACTGTCTGATTTCTTTACTGATATATATTTAAATTAAAAAATATATATTACATCAAAATAGACTAGAGTGCTATTTTCTAAACTATCCAAAAATACTTGGTGTTTCTAAAGAAATTTGGGGAATCTAGATTCAAATGCTGTACATTCAAATGACATGTGTCATTTATGACAATAAACTAAAGTCAGGATTTGTAGCTTCAGCTGATAAAAGACTTCAAATGGGCATGTCAACATGTCTTCATTTATGCAAAAGAAACATTTTTGCAAGTCATCTTTTCTCATCTTTTTCAGTTCCATTTCAGCTTCATGCCTCAGCTCTCTCTGTTCATGGATTAGTTGAATAATCTTAGTCCTTCTTCTCTTTTGTTGTATTGACTCTTGGTCTTCTATCAAAAAGTTTAAAGCTGCTTTTCCTTTGAAAATGATTTGATCTTTGCAGGAGTATCAAAGAATTATATGCATAAGTGATTATTTTAATATTATTAGGTCTTTGACTCTAGAGATATTAATATTAATGACTAATAATTATTGAGTGGTCACTCTGTATTAGACCCTGTGCTAAAATTATTACTAGTGACTCAGACAGTAGAGAATCTGCCTGCAATGCTGGAGACCCGAGTTTGATCCCTGGGTCAGGAAGATCCCCTGCAGGAGGGCCTGGCAACCCACTCCAGTATTCTTGCCTGGAGAATCCCCATGGACAGAGGAGCCTGGTGGGCTACAGTCCATGGGGTCACACAGTCTGACATGACTGAAGAGATTTAGATCAAATTTCATCCACCTAACAGCCCTATAAAGTCAATTTTATCAGACTTGGTGGCCATCTTTTTTTTTCCCCCCCAGGAGAAAGTGAATTTTAAGGAGGGTTAGCAATTAGGACTTGAATCCAGATTCCACTGTTTTAACCACCCCAATGACTGCCTGATAAAGTGAGTGGGCGGACACCCTTAGCAGTAGTCCCAAAGCTCTGAAGGATGAGGATCTCCCCCAGGAAATTCTGAAGTTCAACATTCAAGTCACCATCTGCATAAACCACTTCCAAATATGCATAAACCATCTGCTTTAGAATATGCAGTTATACAGATGTTTGTGATAGGGACACGCTGACACACATTATTCTTAAGTAGAGCAACTTCACATGGTGACCATTATGGGTTACCCACTAGCAAGAATATATTTCTGTGCAGTTAAATGCACGATGGTGATTTAATATTAAAGTAGAGCAATTCCTTCTGAGAGTTCCACTTAAAGGAAATGGCTGGGGTTTGGATGGTTTATTGAGTGAAAATAATAGCCAGCTGTCTTCAGAGATCCAGGATGGGCAAAATGATTGAGTTAATGCAGGCAGACTTTTTAGGGGGTTCGCACATGAATTTTGAAAGGCAGTGGTTAGCAGAACAAAACTCTCCCACACAAACTCACAAATTGTGCTGTAATTAATTCCACACCTTGAGTCCCCACTGTGTGTCAGGAACTATCTAAGTGCTGGCAACAGCAGAGTGTAAAGTCACCCAAGTCCTTACTTGTGTGCAGCCTCCAAGCTCTCGCTTACAAAGGAAAATTCAGGCCGAGCGGATCCCCACTGCACCACTTGGGACAAATCTCTCTTGTATCATAATTTATGGCCCTTTTATGATTTCTTCATGTGTTGAGTTTGACTAGGCAAAGAGAAAGTTCTGAGGCTATGTCACGTCCATCATTATTCCCAGAGCTCTAGCCTGCTATCCTTCACTATAATAGTTACTGAAGGCCTGATTTTGAGATACAGTAAGTCCCCTCCGTATGAACCTTCATGTTGCACAGTTTCAAAGATGGGAAGGTGTGTTCCATCAACATCAGGCACATATGAAATGGCAGCTGGCCCTCTGTCTCCTATTGCTGATGATGCTTCAGCTCTACCATCTCCTATTTCCTCTCCCTCTCTAGTCAGTAACTTTTCTTCCTGTGAATTCTGGCGGCCCCTCTATGCTGGTTGTAGTCCTGTATGATTGTACTTTTGAAGGTACTGTACTGTAAGATTAAAAATGTTTTCTTTATTTCTTGTTTGCTTTTTTTATGTATTATTTTTATGTATACATATTATTGTATACATTATACATTATATTATACATTATATTTTGTATATATTATTTTATGTATACATATTATTGCATACAGTATTTTATTGTATACATATTATTTAATGTGTGAAATGTATTATAAACCTATTATAGTACATACTACATACTGGACTGTGTTAATTTAGTACATAGGTTACCGTTGTTGGACTTATGAGCAAATTGGACTTACAAACGCACTCCGGGGATGGAACTCTTCTGTATATAGGGGACTTGCTATACCAGGGTCATACAGTAAGAGATGTATGACCACAGACACAGCATCCGTGGATGATGGGAGAGGGGTAAGTCCAGACTGAGCTTGAGGAAAGGGCTCCAGGAAAAGCCATCCTTGACCATCAGAAGTACCTGGCTGGATATGGAAAGATTTACAAACTGGAAGCCCATTGTAAATAAATTCAGGAGTTCATTTTATTTCTCCTAAATACAAAGACTTGGTAAACGGAACACTTGGGGAATCTTCAGAATGTGGCAGGATACTGAGAAAGACAAACAAGGAAATCTAAAAGAAAAATATCCGCTGCGGACTCCACAGGAAGCAGGCAAGAGGCTCTGGTGGCTTCCACACGGGTTTCAGCTTGATGAGGGGAAAAGGAAGATGGTGGGTGATACGGCCCTCAGGACTGTGTGAGTCGTTTCCAGCACATGTGCCCCTGCTGCGGACACACCTGGAACACGGTCTCCTCTCAGTGGCCAAGTCCGGGGCTGTGGCCACAGGGAAAAGGAGCAGACCGAG
>NW_011495002.1:2285894-2288149 GCF_000754665.1 Bison bison bison | reverse complement strand
CCCAGAGCCCTGCCTGTCTTTGGTTTCATCCAGCCCAGGAACCCAAACAGCTCCAGCTCTGGAAACCTGTGGCTTCAGAGTGGAGATGGCCGCACTGTGGGTGTCAGTGCAGCACCCCGAGTCTGGTACCCCAGTCGGGCTTTGGGATTACTTTCGGCCGCTGGCAACGATACGGCCCTGAAGTACTTTAGGGGGTGCCTTGCTGCTCGGACAACTGTAGATACTGTGGCTCCTGGATACAAGCTGGAGTTATTCCTGGAAAGGATCTGGGGCATTTGGAAGTCGATTCATGACACCTTCTTCAGAAATGTAAAAGGAAAGCTGGAGTTGGAGACAAAAGTTGAGTCCCTATCGTTGAGGGGGAAGTCTCAAAAACCGGTTTGTAATTTAGGTCTCTTCATCAGGAATGCTGACTATTTAGGACTGGCAGAACACCGCGCTGCCACGCTCTCACCTACCCTGCATCAGAGTGTGCCGCGTTGTGCCCACTGCTGACTGCAGCTGCCCTTTCCTGTTCAAGCCAGCTCACCGGGGTCTCCAGGACACAGATCTCTCCCCTCCTCCACCCCCACACCCTCCTTCCCTGTAAACGCAGGACCACAGGTCGGCTGAAGTGAGTGTATGGATGACCTCTAAAAGCAGGGTGGCAGCGAGACCTAATTCCATGTGCCAGAATGTTCGCTTTTCATTTCTAATTATAATAGTCGCATGTGTGTTGTGCTGTGCTCAGTCGCCTCAGTGTGTCTGACTCTGTGACCCCATGGACTGTAACCCGCCAGGCTCCTCTGTCCATGGGATTCTCCAGGCAAGAATACTGGAGTGAGTTGCCATTCCCTTCTCCAAGGGATCTTACCGACCTAGGGATAGAACCCACGTCTCTGGTATTGCAGGCAGATTCTTTACAGCTGATCCACCAAGGAAACCCAATAAATGGATACATATAATAATAAATAAATACATTTATAATATTTATTTATGTGGCTTCCCTCGTAGCTAAGTTGGTAAAGAATGCAGGAGACCTGGGTTTGATCCCTGGGTTGGGAGGAGGCTCTGGGGAAAGAAATGGCAAACCACTCCAGTATTCTTGCCTGGAGAATCCCATGGACAGAAGAGCCTGGTGGGCTATAGTCCATGGGGTCTCAAGAGCCGGACATGACTTAGTGTCTAAACCACCACCATAATATATATATATATATATA
Source organism: Bison bison bison (assembly GCF_000754665.1). Classification (NCBI taxonomy): domain Eukaryota; kingdom Metazoa; phylum Chordata; class Mammalia; order Artiodactyla; family Bovidae; genus Bison; species Bison bison. Next base: position 2,286,950 of record NW_011495002.1, on the reverse strand, counting down.
TATATAAAACATAATAAATATATAACATAAATAACATATAAAGACAAATAATATATATACAATGGATGATGAGAAAGGGCTTCCCTTGTGACTCAGCTGGTAAAGAATCCACCTGCAATGCAGGAGACTTGGGTTCCATCCCTGGGTTTGGGAGATCCCCTGGAGAAGCGAAAGGTTACCCATTCCAGTATTCTGGCCTGGAGAATTCCACGGATTGTATAGTCCACAGGGTCGCAAAGAGTCAGACACAACTGAGTGATTTTCACTCACTCACCCATGATGAGGAAAAAAGATATATATATATATATATATTTCCTGTTTAGAAATGCAATCATGTCATAGACTCAGGAATGGAAGAAGCATTACAGGACAGGACACATTTGACAGCTGAGCAGCTCTGGTCCACACAGCTGGTCTGGGGAAGCCACAAAGCAAAGCACTGACCCCCTTAATCTAAGCTTCTGTCACTTGTCCCAGAGGAGAGCTGATTCTGGATACAGGTGAGCTCTCACTCTCTTTATGTGGTGTACTTGTGAGACATACTTACTGATCCACTACTGGCTTCTGCCCCATATCTCTGAGCTGGGCTAATCTTCCTAAAGAAGAAGGTGGCCATGTCTCCAAGGTGTTGGCAGAGCCCTATTTCATACCTGATGTCCCAACCCAATCATTTTGAGAACCTCGCAGCCTCTCCAAGGAGCCCCAGTGTGGAAGAGAAATGCATGGTGCTGCCCTGATGTCACTTCTCCACTCGAAACCTTAAAACTCCTCCCCTGCTGCTGCTGCTGCAAAGTCGCTTCAGTCGTGTCCGACTCTGTGACCCCATAGACAGCAGCCCACCAGGCTCTCCCGTCCTTGGGATTCTCCAGGCAAGAACACTGGAGTGGGTTGCCATTGCCTTCTCCAATGCATGAAAGTGAAAAGTGAAAGTGAAGTTGCTCAGTCGTGTCCGACTCTTCGCGATCCCATGGACTGCAGCCTACCAGGCTCCTCCATCCATGGGATTTTCCAGGCAAGAGTACTGGAGTGGGTTGCCATTGCCTTCTCTGAAACTCC
>NW_011495002.1:2283501-2285794 GCF_000754665.1 Bison bison bison | reverse complement strand
TTCAAACTGTTAATTTATTTTTAAGTTATTTCCTCTATTTTTTTCAGGATATGCCAGAGATTTTATTTCGGTTTTCGCATTTACATTTGTCAACACTAATTTAAGCAGATACTTGGAAAGGTACTTTTGAGATGAAAGTGAAAAAGTGAAAATGTTATTTGCGCAGTCCTGTTCGACTCTTTGTGAACCCATGGACTGTAGCCTGCCAGGCTCCTCTGTCTATGGAATTTTCCAGGCAAGGATACTGGAGTGGGTGGCCATTGCCTTGTCCAGGTGATCTTCCTGACCCAGGGATCAAACCTGAGTCTCCTGTATTGTAGTCAGATTCTTTACCATCTGAGCCACCAGAGAAGCCCAGCTGTTCCCTAATCATCCACAAATCAACACATGAAGTGTGAGTGTTTGGGGAGTTAACTTTTCCACTGTGACTAAGGAAACAACACCAAAAGCACCGAAGTGACAGACTTCATGTTATTTTAGAGAATAAAAGCGACTCACTTATGTCACCTATACACAAGCAAACCGGAGAATGGGAGAAATTAAACAGGTTTATTTTCAAGATTTATATATTTCTGTTAAATTATTCCATCTGTAGTTAAGTCCTTTTGAGTTCCTTGGGTCTCGTTACTAGCCCTTTAGGTCATAAGATTAGATCAGATGAACCAGAAGAACTTTATCACTTGTTTAGTTTGATTCTATGATTATGAGTTTTTGTTTTGTTTAAAGCCAGTCAACTTGAGAAATGAACATAAAGGCTGTAGGATAAAAATCCATCTTCATTTTTCTCTCCCTATTTACTCATAGTCTGAAAAAGGAAGGTGAGTCATTCGTGACCATATTTCACATAAGAATTATTTTCCAGTTTAAAATGAATTAATAAAAGCTAAGATCTATTTTAATCAATCTCAGAAGTTGAATGATTAAGTAAACTCCATCAAATACTTAAGTTATCATAAGTTGTCATAAAGAACTTAGCTTTCTTTTTGAAATCCTATGATTTCATAACCATTTTTTCCTTTATGGATTATTTTCTCCTGGAACTGATTACGGTTGATACTAAGTAACCTTATGGGTCAACCTTATAGTTTTGACATTTCGAAAACTTCTCAGTGGCTACAGTGATGTAGTTTATCAAAGACCATCTGTAATGAGATGCCAATATATGAATCCACAGTGAGGACTTGGCCTGTAGACAGATCTTAAGCTAAATCCTTAAAAATTTTAAACCCATAAAAATTAAAATGTTACACCTTAATATAAATTTCTGCTATACTTAGTATGAGATTTTGCTATAAATTCAGACTGTGGAGTATAGACGATTAACAAATTCAAATAGATTTCTATTTGGGAAGAGTGAAACTTCAGGATCTAAAAGAGACATCATCCCTCTTCACTCCGTACAGATATTAAGCCATGCTAAGGAATTCGGAACAATTCAGGCACTGTTTTTCTACTGCAGTGTCTCTAGAGTTGTGGCCCCACCCCCAAATTCATACACTGAAGTCCTAGCCCCACTACCTCAGGCTGTGACTGCATTTGGAGATGGTGTCTTAAAGAGGTAATTAAAAATGAGGCTTCAGGTTGGGCCCTATGACATGACTGGTATCTACACAGGAAGAGGAGATTGGAACACAGACATGTAGAGAAATGACTGTGAGAAGGCACAGGAGAAGGTGGCCATCTGTGAGTCAAAGAGAGCGCCTCAGACAAAATCAACCCTCTTGACATCTTGATCTTCGACTTCCGGCCTCCAGAATTGTAAGAAAATACATTCTTACTGGTTCAGTCACCCAGTCTATGGTACTTTCTTATGGCAGCTAACAAACTAACACCATAGTTAACTTTTAAAACTGTATTATAAATGTAGGAAATAATATAGAAAACCAGTTGCAAAAATATATGCTGATGTTAACAATCAGTTCAATTCAGTCAGTTCAGTTGCTCAGTCGTGTCCGACTCTTTGCGACCCCATGAATCGCAGCACGCCAGGCCTCCCTGTCCATCACCAACTCCCGGAGTTCACTCAGACTCATATCCATCGAGTCGGTGATGCCATCCAGCCATCTCATCTTCTGTCGTCCCCTTTTCCTCCTGCCCCCAATCCCTCCCAGCATCAGAGTCTTTTCCAATGAGTCAACTCTTCACATGAGGTGGCCAAAGTACTGGAGTTTCAGCTTTAGCATCATTCCTTCCAAAGAAATCCCAGGGCTGATCTTTAGAATGGACTGGTTGGATCTCCTTGCAGTCCAAGGGACTCTCAAGAGGCTTCTCCAACACCACAGTTCAAAAGCAT
>NW_011495002.1:2277253-2283401 GCF_000754665.1 Bison bison bison | reverse complement strand
CTCCTTGCAGTCCAAGGGACTCTCAAGAGGCTTCTCCAACACCACAGTTCAAAAGCATCAATTCTTTGGCACTCAGCTTTCTTCACAGTCCAACTCTCACATCCATATATGACCACTGGAAAAACCATAGCCTTGACTAGATGGACCTTAGTTGGCAAAGTAATGTCTCTGCTTTTCAATATGCTATCTAGGTTGGTCATAACTTCCCTTCCAAAGAGTAAGCATCTTTTAATTTCATGGCTGCAGTCACCATCTGCAGTGATGTTAACAATATGGAAGTGCAGAATCAGTGAAGTGTAAAATATTTTAATATTTGGGTCAGAGGTGCGTGTGTGTGCTCAGTTGTGTCTGATTCTTTGTGACCCCATGCACTGTAGCCCACCAGTCTCCTCTATCCATGACATTTTCCAGGCAAGAATACTGGAGTGGGTTGCCATTTCCTCCTCTAGGGGATCCTCTCGACCCCAGGGACTGAACCCACATCTCAGGGGGCTCCTGCATTAGCAGGTGGATTCTTTACCCCTGAGCCAACCAGAATACAGGAAACAGTCACAAATAACTACAAGGGATGGTAAGAATCTTGTGATGCCTGCTTCAGAAAGAAGAGCTTTCACTTTTTATTTAAGTGGCTGGCCGTTTCTCCTTTGAGTAACACAAAGGATATATATGGAATGTTCAGGGGGGTTAATGGAATTTCCAATTCCTGTCTCTCAAAGATGGGGTCCCCTTTTGTGTGACACCCTGCACTACTACTAGGGTGGCTTAATTCCCCCCCAACCCCCACCAACACGGGGTCTTTTCAGTGGTTGAGGGACAAGCTTATGGATGTAGGTAATGAAGTGATGAGAGAGTTAATTTTTAGGTAGGTTGATAAGGAGTCTGGGGCTCTCCAGAAGAGAGGGATCCAGGATGCTTGAGAAGGAGAAAGGGGTCCAGGGCTCTCAATGATTAAGCCTGGTCCCTGGTCCCGAAGCTAGATATTCTTCTTCAGAAATCACGAATCCGACATCATTCACCATAAACTATCAGTGAGATGCAGGAGGAGGTGAAACAGATGTTATTAAAATTCATCTTCATTCATTTCTAAGGAAACAATAAAGCTTTCATACATGGTTCATGTATTGCTGAAGCCTGGCTTGGAAAATTTTAAGCATCACTTTACCAGTGTGTAAGATGAGTGCAATTGTGTGGTAGTTTGAACATTCTTTGGCATTGCCTTTCTTTGGGATTGGAGAAGGAAACGGCAACCCACTCCAGTATTCATGCCTGGAAAATCCCATGGACCAAGGAGCCTGGTGGGCTACAATCCATGGGGTCGCAAAGAGTCAGACACGACTGAACGACTTCTGTGTGTGTGTGTGTGTGTGTGTGTCTGTTCTTTGGGATTGGAGTGAAAACTAACCTTTTCCAGTCTTGTGGCCACTGCTGAGTTTTCCAAATTTGCTGCATATTGAGTGTACCACTTTCACAGCACCATCTTTCAGGATTTGAAATAGCTCAACTGGGATTCCATCACCTCCACTAGCTTTGTCCCTAGTGATGCTTCCTAAGGCCCACTTGACTTCCCATTCCAGGACGTCTGGCTCTAGGTGAGTGATCACACCATCATGATTATCTGGGTCATGAATCCTTCTGTGTATTCTTGCCACCTCTTCTTAATATCTTCTGCTTCTGTTAGGTCCCTACCATTTCTGTCCATTTTGGTATCTCTAATTTTCTTGAAGAGATCTCTAGTCTTTCCCATTCCATTGTTTTCCTCTATTTCTTTGCATTGATCACTGAGGAAGCTTTTCTTATCTCTCCTTGCTATTCTTTGGAACTCTGCATTCAAATGTATTCAAGAAGAGGATAATGTGATGATAAGAAATACCAAAGTCTATTTTATTTGACTCAAACCAACCATTGTGTGTGCATGCTAAGTCAATTCAGCTGTGTCCAACTCTTTGCAACCCTACAGACCATAGCCCATCAGGTTCCTCTGTCCATGGGATTCTCTGGGCAAGACTACTGGAATGCATTGCCATTTTCTCCTCCAGGGGATCTTCCCAACCCAAGGATCGAACCTGCATCTCTTGCGTCTCCTGTGTTGGCAAGTGGATTCTTTACCACTAGTGCCACCTGGGAAATGGTACATATGTACCACTGTTACATATATAAACATGTACAATATTAGGAGACCAAGGATATGCTTATGGTATATTTCAGGATAAAACATTGATCAAATATTTTTATATGGGTAATTTCCAAAGTGTGAGTATAAAACTGCTGAAAGTCAGCCAGTCCACAGATATTTATTGACGGTCTACAACAGTTATCCAGGTCATGCCCCTGAGAACACAGCAAGAACCAGATGCTGCTTATGTCTTCAAGGGTCTCACTTCCTCCCAGGGAGTGATAAACAGACATGAAATCCATTAACAGATTAAAAAACATGATTATAGACATAGGTAATTGCTAAGAAGAAAACATACTTTGATGAAGGATGACTTGGCACTGCTGAGAGCAGTGCTGGTTTATCCAGGAGGGCTGAGGAGGCCACTTTGAGGGAATATTTCAGTTGAAACTGAATGAGTACCCAATAAAATTCTGGAGTAAGCATATTCAAGAAAAAGGGAGAATCAGTGCAAAAATATACTGTGCAAGGGGGTCAAACTTAGCATGACCACAGGAGAGAGAGACGAATGGCTAGATGGCAGTGAATGAGGGTAACAGTCAGACCTAAATGTACAGATTCGAACTCAGAGGTGGGCGAGATGGTACAGATACCCTGTCTTGCAGAGGAGCATGGATCTTACCTTAACTGGATTCAGTTTTAAGCAGGGACTGACATGATCTTGCTATGCTTCTAAAATATCACTATGGCTGCTTGGATTGAAAGTGGACTGTCTGGGGTTGGCATAAAGGAGGTGAAATCCAAAGAAGGGGCAGGATGAAGGCCTCTTGGAGTGACTGTCATAGAGCAGATGGTGAGAAGTACTCAGGTTCATGACAGCTTTTGGATGAAGAACCAAGTGGACTTGCAGGTGAGTGTAATGGGAGGGGGAAGTGGGAACCGGGGGAACTTAATTGTGTGTGTATGACCTGTCATCTGTTGAGGTGAAGAATACTCCATCAGACTGAGCCCTGTTAACCTAAAGTCTCAACATCTCTGAATTTCATGAATAGAAAGGAGATAAATATACCTCTTTCAAAAAGTTCATTACATGCATCAAATGTATCAGCAATCAGCTGGCAGACTAACCTCCTGCACAAATATGGAACAGAGTACTTATCTTCTCGATTTTGGCCTAGAGTCTTCTGTACACCCACCCAGATAAATATTTCTAATGCTAATAAAATAAATATTTATTCAATTAGATAAATACTTCTAATTTCTCAGTTGTGTCCAACACTTTGCGACCCCATGGACTGCAGCCCACCAGGATCCTCCATCCATGGGATTTTCTAGGAAACAGCACTGAAGTGGGTTGCCATGCCTTTCTTCAGTAGATCTTCTTGACCCAGGGATTGAATCCTAGTCTCCTGTATTGCAGGCAGACTCTTTACCATCTGAACCACCAGGAAAATCATTTCTAAAGCCAGGAAAGAATATTTCAAAACCCTGGCTTATGGAGAATCCTATGCGTGTTAGTCACTCAGTCGTGTTTGACTCTTTACGACCCCATGGACTGTAGCCCCCCAGGCTCCTCTGTCCATGGGATTCTCCAGGTAAGATTACTGGAGTGGGTTGCCATTTCCTTCTCTAGGGGATCTTCCTGACCCAGGGATTGAACCCTGGTCTCCTGCATTGTAGGCAGATTCTTTACCATCTGAGCCACGAGGGAAGCCTGGAGAATCCTATATCCATTGATAAAAACTTACAATGAACTTTACAAAACTTTACAAAACTTACAAAAACTTTACACTGTTCTCAAAGTGACATGTCATTTTGTCATGTTGACATTTCTCACAAAATGAAAGCCACATTTTTGGACCACTTTCTTATATACTGCTTAGAATCAGTTTTCCAAAGTTGTCTATTCACGTGGCTTGTTCTATAATCTTTAAAGGTATAGTAATCCTATGGCATTAACTTTTAAGTTACTATTGTTTATTCTAATAAATGGCAGTGCCTCAAATTCCTTATGATGGTTAGATCTATAGATCAACTTGGCCAGACTATAGTGCTCACTAATTTAATCAAACACACAGACACACACACACACACTCAGTAGCTACTCTTCTAGCAGCTATCAAGCATAAAGTATAGTATTACTAACTTTAGTTACCACACTGTACATGAGATCCGAGAATCTAGAACTGATTTAACAACTGCAAGCTTGTACTCTTTGACCAACATCTCCCTATATTCCCCACCCCTCAGCCTCTGGTAATCTCGCCTCTAGTCTCTGTTTCTATGCATTTGTTTTTTTTAAATTTCACATATAAGTGATATCATAGAGTATTTATCTTTCTCTGTCTGACTCATCTGCTCAGAATAAGCAAATGTCAGGCTTTACGTTTATTTATGGCTAAATGATATTATACTGTATTCTTTATCTATTTATCCATTGACACTTAGATTGCTTCCATATCTGGCTATTGTGAATAATCATGAATGAAAAATGAATAATAAATATGATGGTGAAGAAATCTCTTTGGGATCCTATTTTCCTTTTCTTTGGAAATATACCTAGAAGTGAGTATACGGTAGTTCTCTTAATATCTTGAGGACCCTCCATACTGTTTGCCATAGTAGAGGCACCAATTTCCATTCTTACCAAAAATGCCAAAGGATCCCCTTTTCTCCACATCCTTACCAATATTTATCTCTTATCATTTTGATGATAGTCATTATATCAGGTGTGAGGTGATATTTCACTTTAGTTTTAATTTGCATTTCTTTAGTGATCAGAGGTTGAGTACCTTTTCATGTACCTGTTGGCTTTTGGCATGTCTTCTTGAAAAAAAAAGTCTATTCAGTTTCTCTACCTATTTTTTTTTTTTTACTTTTTAAAAATGTATTTATTTTTAATTAAACCAAATTGCTTTACAGTATTATATTGGTTTCTGCCAAACATCATGAATCATATGTCCCCTCCCTCTTGAACCTACATTCCACCTCCCTCCTCATCCCACTCCTCTAGGTTGTTACAGAGCACTGGTTTGAGTTCCTGGAGTCATACAGCAGATTTCAGTTAGCTATCTATTTTACATACAGTGATACTGTTTCCATGTTACTCTTTTCATACATCTCACGCTCTCCTTGCTCTTCCCCCTCCTCCCATCACTGTGTCCACAAGTCTGTCCTCTATATCTGTGTGTCCATTGCTACTGTGAAAATAATTTCCTTAGTACTGTCTTTCTAGATTCCATATGTATGCGTTGGAAGTGGAAGTGAAGTCGCTCAGTCGTGTCCAACTCTTTGCGACACCATGGACTGTAGCCCACCAGGCTCCTCCATCCATGGGATTCTCCATCCATGGGATTCTCAAGAATACTGGAGTGAGTTGCCACTTCCTTCTCCATGGGATCTTCCTGACCCAGGGATCGAACCCATGTCTCCTGCATTGCAGGCAGATGCTTTAACCTCTGAGCCACCAGGGAAGCCCTGGTGTATGCGTTAGTATACAATATCTGTTTTTCTCTTTCTGACTTACTTCACTCTGTAAAATAGGCTCTAGGTTCATCCACCTCATTAGAACTAACTGAAATATGTTCCTTTTTATGGCTGAGTATTATTCTGTTTGTGTATCTGTACCACAGCTTCTTTTTCCATTCATCTGTCAATGGACATCTAGGTTGCTTCCATATTATAACTATTTTAAAGTGCTACAATAAGTTCTTTATATATTTTGAATATTAATCAGTTCAGCTCAGTTCAGTCGCTCAATCACGTCTGACTCTTTGCGACCCCATGAACCGCAGCATGCCAGGCCTCCCTGTCCATCACCAACTCCCGGAGTTCACCGAGACTCATGTCCATTGAGTCGGTGATGCCATCCAGCCATCTCATCCTCTATCGTCCCCTTCTCCTCCTGCCCTCAATCTTTCCCAGCATCAGGGTCTTTTTCAGTGAGTCAGCTCTTCACATCAAGTAGCCAAAGTATTAGAGTTTCAGCTTCAACATCAGTCCTTCCAATGAACACTCAGGACTGATCTCCTTTAG
>NW_011495002.1:2276344-2277153 GCF_000754665.1 Bison bison bison | reverse complement strand
GCTTTTTAATATGCTGTCTAGGTTGGTCATAACTTTCCTTCCAAGGAGTAAGCGTCTTTTAATTTCATGGCTGCAGTCACCATCTGCAGTGATTTTGGAGCCCCCCAAAATAAAGTCAGCCACTGTTTCCACTGTTTCCCCACCTATTTTCCATGAAGTGATGGGACCGGATGCTATGATCTTAGTTTTCTGAATGTTGAGCTTTAAGTCAACTTTTTCACTCTCCTCTAATACCTTGTCAGATATATGATTTTCAAATACTTTCTTTCATTCCATAGGCTGCCTTTTCATTGCATTGATGGTCTTCTTTGCTGTGCATAAGCTATTAATTTGATGTAGTCCTACTTGTTGTTTTTTGTTTTTTTCCTGCTCTTAATATTCTGTGTGATAGCACCTCCTTCATAACAACAAACTCAGTTTTATCATATATTCATCCTTCATTTTCAATGAAGTTATAAAAATGGATAATGTATTATTGTTAAAAATTTTTTTCTCACTGCCAGGAAGAACCCTTCTCAAAATTATTGTTCCCAAACTGACTCAAAAAAGAAGCTTGCTCAAGAATTTTTGTACAGTGGTGAGTAATTCAACAAAACAAAACAAAAAAACAAGCCAGAGAACTCTTTTAACACTGACCCAATCAAAAAATGGGCCAGAGAACTAAATAGACATTTCTCCAAAGAAGACATACAGATGGCTAACAAACACATGAAAAGATGCTCAACATCACACATTATCAGAGAAATGCAAATCAAAACCACTATGAGGTACCATTTCACGCCAGTCAGAATGGCTGTGATCCATAAGTC
>NW_011495002.1:2228629-2275869 GCF_000754665.1 Bison bison bison | reverse complement strand
AGCTGTGGTACATATACACGAGGAGTATTACTCAGCCATTAAAAAGAATACATTTGAATCAGTTCTAATGAGATGGATGAAACTGGAACCTATTATACAGAGTGAAGTAAGCCAGAAAGAAAAACACCAATACAGTATACTAACGCATATATATGGAATTTATAAAGATGGTAACAATAACCCTGTGTACGAGACAGCAAAAGAGACACTGATGTATAGATCAGTCTTATGGACTCTATGGGAGAGGGAGAGGGTGGGGAGTTTTGGGAGAATAGCATTGAAACATGTATAATATCATGTATGAAACGAGTCACCAGTCCAGGTTCGATGCATGGTACTGGATGCTTGGGGCTGGTGCACTGGGATGACCCAGAGGGAGGGGAGGAGAGGGAGGAGGGTGGAGGGTTCAGGATGGGGAACACGGGTATATCTGTGGCGGATTCATTTCGATATTTGGCAAAACTAATACAATATTGTAAAGTTTAAAATAAATTTAAAAAAAAAAGAGAGAAAAAAAAAAACACTACATGATCCCAATTTCTGGGACAGATATCTGGAAAGAGATACTTTGTTCTGGTTAGAGCTGGTCAATTTCCTCATGACCCACCAATGAAACTCCCAGAGAGGGAGGGAGATAGAAAGGGCATTCTAAGGACAGGATGCTGATCCATGCAGAGTTCTATGATGATGCACTGACCAATGTCTCTCAGCCTTCAAGACACAGCATGGTGACCTTTTTTTCTTTTCCCCAGGAGAATATGGAGAGGCACCTAAAAGGCCTCTTACTGCAGTTTCTATGGGAATGAGCCTGAACACCTCTTCCTTGATCTGTCTCAGGCGAGGATACCTGCTCCTTCTCCTGCCCTCCCACACAACTCTACAGTTATCCGTGTCCTGTTCTGTACTGTATATTTCACCTGAGACAGTGCACTGATGTGGTGTCCATAGGTTACCATTGCCTCAATTATGTTGACTCCACTGGGCAGAGTGAGGGTCTTGCTCACCCTTGTGATCAGCTGCCCAGAATGTGCAGAGCAGGTGCCCCCGCTCCTCTTATGAATGAGTCCCCAATACACTCCACTGTCAGAAACTAGGAAAAGTGTGACTGTCTACAACAAACTCTGGCAGAGAGACTGCCTCAAGCAACCAAGCGGTACCCGAAAGGCTGGAATCTTATTACTCTTAACTTGAAATCTAGATCAGAATCCTCACTTGCAGACAGGAAATTTCATCTCCTCCAAGGATGACTCAGCAAAGTGACAGGTACCATTTATTGAGAGCTCTAACAGAATCATGTCAACCATATTCTCTCAGAAGAGTGAATGCTTGTTAGACTTTCAAAATCCTTCTGTGGGAGACAGTGTTGATGAAGCATCTGTTCGATACTGCTGTCTTTTGTCTTCATTTTGATTTTAAGTAATATTTCAACTTAACTCTTAAAAATTGGTAACAAATTCATATATGCTGTAAGTGAAAAAATCCAAGCTATACAACTAAAAGTCTTCTAAAACTCCACCTCCCCTCCTGTCCATTCAGCTAACTCCTCTCAATGTCACCACTGTTACTAGTCTTAGTGAATCCTAAAGACTTTTTTTTACACTTCAAAAATAAATTCTCATTCCCTCCTTTTCACAAAATGATAATGACAAAACAATTCATCAGTTCTAAAGGAAGTTTAAAACAATGTGGAGAAATTATCAGGTTCATCAATGGATGAAATTTAGTGAACACAAAGGAAAAGAGGAGCTGACAGAAAAGAAAATAATAAAGTGACAAAGTGGGTTTTATTTGCTTCTCCATCAGCCTTGAGCAAAGGAGAAGAGACCCTTCACTCAGCTAAGTGTGAAAGGTCTTGGCAAGCCTGTGGGTGTCTGTATGCTTCAAGGCAGACTTGTTTGGGCACCAGTCTTTCCAAATAAAAAGCTTAGAGTCTGCCAGGAACATGGAGAACAATAGCAGACCAAGTGGTCTGCTACAGCTTATGGTCAGAAGAACTATATGAAATGGCACAGATACTCTTAATGAGATCTTGATCACCTTGCTGTATTCCTCTATCTCAGAGCTCCCATTTTCCTTTGCTTCCTCTTTTCTGTCATCTGTGCAGTATTAATGGAGAAAAGGGGATGAACCACAACAATTATATGGAAAACAAAGTGGAAAAAATCCAAATTACTTTCCCCCAAAAGGTCTGGATGTGCTCATTTGTGTTGGACTCTTTGCAACCCCATATATGTCTGGGCAAATCTAAAAGCCAGTGTTCCTATGATTGAGATGATTGCAAGTTTCAGAATATATAATTTCTTTCAGAAGTTTCAAGTTATATTTTTAAACACATAGACATCACACAATTCTTGTCTAAACTGTAAGCTATTATTTAGATCTGTCTTAATTTGTTTTAATACAACCTGATCTTTTCCATTTATAACAAATATAGACAGCGTATTAAAAGGCAAAGACATCACTTTGTAACAAAGGTTCATATAGTCAAAGCTATGTTTTTTCCAGTAGTCATGTACAGATGTGAGTGTTGGACCATAAAGAAGGCTGAGCAGTAATGAAATTATGCTTTTGAATTGTGGTGCTGCAGAAGACTCTTTAGGGCCCTTTGGACTACAAGGAGATCAAACCAGTCAATCCTAAAGGAAATCAACCCTGAATATTCATTGGAAGGACTGATGCTAAAGCTGAAGCTGAAGCTCCAATACTTTGGCCACTTGATGCGAATAGCCCACTCACTGGAAAGGATCCTGATACTGGGAAAGATTGACGGCAAAAGGAGAAGGGGGCAACAGAGAATGAGATGGTTAGATAGCATCACCAACTCAACGGATATGAATTTGAGCAAACTCCAGAAGACAGTGGAGGACAGAGGAGTCTGGCGTGCTACAGTCCACGGGGTTGCAAAGAGTCAGACACGACTTAGTGATTGAACAACAATCTTTTCTATCTCCCATAAGGTTGCAGTTCAACTAGTAGTGATTTTAGATCAGTGCAGAAATACTGCAAATATTGAACAAGATTCATCCCCATGAACCTATTTTTAGTACCGATACCACTCTGCTGTTGAAAAGGACAGTTACATATGGTTGTTCCTGGTCATATATTGGAGGTCTGCACCTGCCCAAAGGAAGGGGAGCCAGTCTCTAGCTGGCCACAGAACGCAGCACCTTCTTGTCATTCTCACAAAGGCACTGCATATGCTAGCTCAGCCTTGAAGCCAAGAACTTTCAAACCACTGGCAGTAACAGGTGCCATCATGATTACGCTCGTATGGGAGATGGCACATCAGTTCATATGGCAGAGTCCTGCATTATACCTATTGACTGGCTTAATTATTACTCACGCCACTTTCACTCTTAAGCACGTTTGGGACTAGATGACCTATTATAGTCATCCTAGTCTTGTCAGAGATTAATTTACAGGGCTTAACTGAATCCTCTTTAATGCTATACTCTTGAGAATTGCTGTCATTCAGTTGATAAGTTGTGTCCGACTCTTTTCGACTCCATGGGCTGGAGAATGCCAGGCGTCCCTGTCCTTCACCAGTAGCCATGGTGGTCTCTTGGCTATGTTGTATTTCCTTTTGAAATCTACTTTGTAGTGTGTGTGTGTTAGTCACTCAGTTGTGTCTAACTCTTTGTGACCCCGTGGACTATAGCCTGCCAGGCTCCTCTGTCCATGGAATTCTCCAGGCAAGAATACTGGAGCGAGTTGTCATTCCCTTCTCTAGGGGATCTTCCTGACATAGGGATTGAACCCAGGTCTTGAATTTTTAAAATCAGCCAAAAATGTGTCCTGCTTCATGGTGGTTAGGAGAGTTGTGCTTTTTTTCAACTATCCTGTATATGCATGAAAAGAGAAAGTTGGTGAGAGAATAATAAGTATTCTGCAGTAACTCTCTGAGTCTCCCACAGAGGAGTTCTTGATCTAATTATGCACATTCTCAAATCCTTTCTGGGCCACCTTGTCTGTGCCTAGTTTTGGCACTGACTTGTGCAACCTGATAACACCACAGGCAGCTGAGGGAATTCCATAATCCTCACTGGTCTGGCACAGTGAATCCCTGTGAAGTCTGGATCATGCCAATCACAGGAAAAAAAAAACCAAAACTATTTACTTTTGAGTTGTTGAAAGCTCTGGATGCTTCCGTCATTTGCAAACCATATAAGAAATGGATGTCGCTGCAGGGTATAAAATCCAGCTTTTTTTCTCATGCAATACCTGTGTATTTTTAAGGAATCTTTGTTTTGATTTGAACGTTTGGGTCAGTAATCAGTGCAGATTCTAAATAGGCAAACTAGCAGAGCACGGGTTGGCAACTTTTTTCTATAAAGAACTAGGTAATAAACATTTTATGCTTTGCATGCCAATAACATTCTTTGTTAAAAACTACTCCTCTGCCTTGTAGCACAAAAGCAGCTGTAGACAAGGAGTAAACTAATGAGCATGACTGTGTTCCAATAAAACTTTATTTATAAAAGGAGCTGGCAGGCTGGATTTGGCCTGTGGGCCATAGTTTGCTGACCCCTAGTTAAATGACTCAACTGCCCTCTGGTGTTTCCCTTTGGTTATCTGTTGGAAAATGTGCTCTTATCATCATTATTAGTTCAGTTCAGTTCAGTAGCTCAGTCCTGTCTGACTCTTTGTAACCCCACGGACTGCCAGGCTTCCCTGTCCATCATCAACTCCCGGAGCCTACTCAAACTCATGTTCATTGAGTAGGTGATGCCAACCAACCATCTCATCCTGTGTCATCCCTTTCTCCTCCTGCCTTTAATCTTTCCCAGCATCAAGGTCTTTTTCCAATGAGTCAATTCTTTGCATCAGGTGGCCAAAGTATTGGAGTTTCAGCTTCAGCATCAGTCCTTCCAAAGAATATTCAGGACTGATTTCCTTTAGGATGGACTGGTTGGATCTCCTTGCTGTCCAAGAGACTCTCCAGAGTCTTCTCCAACACCACAGCTCAAAAGCATTAATTCTTTGGCACTCAGCTTTCTTTAAAGTCCAACTCTCCCATCCATATATGACTACTGGAAGAACCATAGCTTTGACTAGATGGACCTTTGTTGGCAAAGTAATGTCTGCTTTTTAATACGCTATCTAGGTTGGTCATTATCATCATTATGATTCAAAGTAAAGTCCCCACCTTCTCTTTCCTTATCTAGCAAAACATTATTGGTTTTTATGTCAGAAAAAAATGTGAAGAATGGATTCATTGGAAAACATCCTGATGCTGGGAATGACTGAAGGCCAAAGAAGAGGGCAGCAGAAGATGAGATGGGTAGATAGCATCACCCAATCAATGGACATGAACTTGAGCAAACTCCGGGAGACAGTGTGGGACAGGGAAGCCTGAATTGCTGCAGTCCATGGGGCCTCAAAGAGTTGGACACAACTTGGCGACTGAACAGCAATAACATGAAAACCATTCAAAGATTTTCAGAGTTAATTTTGAGAATACTGTTACATCTCAAGAATAATTCATGATTTGACAATTTATCCTTTGGGCAATCTACTGGATGGAGAATTAATGGCACAGAAACATTATAAAGGATATAATGGATCCATAAAATGGCTTGAGTTCAAATAGGATATCTATTGCTTTAGTAAGAAAATATGCCCATTGAAAAAGTTACTTAGGAAAAATACTCTGTAAGGTCATAAACTGGAAAAACAGATGACTGATTATGACAAAACTTTTAAGAAAAAGAAATTTGATAGTTTGGGGCCTGCTATTACTCCAGTTTTAAAATGTTCCTCTCTTTTCTCCTCCTCTTTTTTATTTATGATAGTAATTTGATGACAGAGTGCCTTCGAAATCAATGAGGTGCTCACATCTACTTTGGTCTGGTAATAGGCAAAAATAAGATGTGTACTTACTTCCTTCTAACTTAAAATAAAAATATTATATTCTCCCAACCTCTCCAATTGGCCTCCAAAATAAAGAACAATGGAGTTATCCATATTCATCTCCTAAAAAAAATCCTCATGAAACTTTGAGCTGTTTTTAACAATCAAACACATCATTTGTTTGCAGGTAATTTCTGTGACTGAGGCCTTAAGGAAAGTACATTTTGTTCAAATTAGCAATGCTTAAACGGCATGGATTTTAAAATTTTCACCACAGAAAAGGTATTGGGATGATAACCGTAATTTTTGGCTCTTAGGCACATCTTCATTAGAATTCTATACAGTTTAAGGCTTGCAAACTGCATCGAATCTCGGTAATTATGTTAGGCTTTCAAAATCGATACACATTTAAAACCCTGATGTGAAAAACTTAAGTAATCTTTTGACTATATCCTTCTGAACTGCAAATGATTACATATTTAGAAAAATGCTAGTCAAACTGTTATATAGGAAGAAAGTCTTTCTAATTCTGAGTGTTACTACCTCTTCACCCCCCTCACCCATCATTTCTCAGAGGTTCTTTTAATTCACTCTTATCAGATCCGACTTCCCTGGTGCCTCAGACAGTAAAGCGTCTGTCTACAACGCGGGAGACCTGGGTTCGATCTCTGGGTTGGGAAGATCCCCTGGAGAAGGAAATGGCAATCCACTCCAGTACTATTGCCTGGAAAATCCCATGGACAGAGGAGCCTGGTAGGCTACAGTCCATGGGGTTGCAAAGAGTCAGACACAACTGAGTGACTTCACTTTCACTTTCTTTCACTTTATCAGATCCACGGATTCTCCATTCCCTGAGTTGCTCCTGATTGATCCCTGGAGGAACAGAAGACTCTAAGAAAACAAAATACACAAACAGACTGGGCATGGGGTATAACGAGCCATGAAGAGCCACAGAATCAAACGTAAGGCTTCCTCTGGCAAAGCTGTCACTCACCAGCCTCGATCTTTTCATGAGTAATTCATGCTAAGGCATCATGCTAGGAAATGAAGTTAAAAAAAGTTGGAAAACATTTCCCAGAGGAAATGCGCCCTGCTTGCTCTCTCTGGCCTGTACTGAAGCCAAATTTCTATCTGTAGAGGAAAGACCTTTGTTTCTTTCCCGCCCCTCTCCCTTCTTACAATATTATTAGGTTGCAAACAATAGCTTTTGTTGCAAAGCAGGAATAAAGGAGCCTAAAATCAGCACACAATTGTGTGATCACTGGTTTGCCTTGTATCTCAAAATTGTTAAGGGGAAAAAAAAAAAAGATACAGCATTCACAAAGCCATTCATCTTTCTTAAACCAAAAGATAAGAGAAAGCCCTGAAATCTGTGAGCAAAAATCCTCAGTACCCATTTATAGGGCTCTGGTAATACTTCCCACAAGGACTTGACAATTTAAGACTTGCTTTTCTTGCTTTATTTATCTGTCTTTAGTCAAAGGGGATATTATTAGTTCTCACCTTTCCAAGTTTGTTATTCACTGTGCACAACATGAGAGTAATAAGCAGATGAACCTATAAAGTGCTAAGGGCATCAAAACAAAACATTTGGCAACAGTCGTTTGTTACTTTGTTTAGATCTTATTTGTCATTTTCTATCACCTTGCAAGTTATTTCCCAGTTAGCGCTCATCCTGACCAGGAGATGTCACTGTAGTTGGATTAAATAATTTACAGAGCAATTTGAGATATACTAGAAAGAGTCTCTGTGTTATAAAAAGCTTTCTCTGGAACTGTCACAAATGTATAGAAAAGAATTCTGGAATAAAAGTGAACGCTGTGTGCCCAACTCTGCTTTTAGCCAATAGAATACAACATTTGTGTTATGCTCCAGATTAAGAGAGAAGGCTTATTTCCTCCCGCTTTGCTAAAAGTCAAATATACTAGGATAAGATATCATAAACTTGGTGATTTATCCATCTAGGTGAGTAAAGGTTTTAGTGACTATAGCCGGGAGGCAGCTTTGTTTCTTCTACTTTTCACAGACACAGAAAAAAAAAATCCTAAAATTTGTATGGAACCACTAAAAATCCTAATAGCCAAAGCAAGTCTGAGAAAACAGCACAAAGCTGGAGGCTTCAGATTTCCTGATTTGAAACTATACTACACAGCTATAGTAATCAAAATGGTATGGTAACAGCATAAATATAGACACACAGACCAATGGAACAGAATAGAGTCTAGAAATAAACCCTTGCATATACGATCAACTAATATTTTGACAAGGACAAAAGCATGCTCAATGGGGATAGGATAGTCTCTTCAGTAAATGGTGCTGGGAAGACTGGATATCCACATGCAGAAGAATGAAACTGGATTCACATCTTACAACACACAGAATAATCACCCCCAAATGGATTGAAACTTGAAAACAAGATCTGAAACCATAAGAATCTTAGGAGAAAACACAAGTAGTAAGCTCCTTGGCATTGATATTGGCATTAATTCCTTGGATTTGACACCAAAATCAAAGGCAGTAAGAGTGAAAATAAGTGAGTGGAGCTATGGAGACAAAAAAAGCTTCTGCACAGCACAGGAAACCATCGGTAAATGAAAAGGAAAATGATAAAATGGGAAAAAACATTTGCAAACCACATATCCAATAAGAGGTTAATAACCAAAATTTACAAGGAAGTCGTACAACACAACAGAAAACAAAAAACAAAACAGAAACAAAACAAAAACCAACAACAGCAACAAATAAAAACAATTTAAAAATTGGGATCCGAATAGTGTGCATGAGTGCTTAGTTGCTTAGCTGTGTCTGATTCTTTTCGACCCCATGGAATGTAGTCTGCCAGGCTCCTCTGTCCATGGGATTTGTCAGGCAAGAATACTGGAGCAGGTTGCCATTTCCTCCTCCAGGGGATCTTCCCGATCCACGTACTGAACCCACGACTCTCGCATCCCCTGTATTGGCAGGAGGGTTCTTCACACTGTGCACCTGGAAAGCCCAGGGATCTGAATAGACATTTTCCCAAAGAAGACGTACAAATGGTGAAAAGTATATGAAGAAGTGCTCAACATCACTAATTATCAGGGAAATTCAAATCAGAACCACAATGAGGTATTACCTTACACTTGTTAGAAAGGCTGTCATTAAAAAAAAAAAAGATAGCAAGTGTTGGTGAGGATGCTATGACTGTAACTGGTACAACCACTGTGTAAACCAGTATAGCAGGTCCTCAGGAAATTAAAGGAAAACTACCACATGATCCAGAAATCCCATTTCTTGTGCTGGTAGATGAAGGGTCTCCTTCACTTCATTACAGTCCATCCTTTGGAAAGGTAAGACTGTGTCCCACTTATGTCCATAGCGCACTCTGGAAAACATTTGAAAGTTGAATGTCTGAAAGCCAAGCCAACAGACTTCATTTTGTTGAATGGAGTATGAAAAAGGAGTATGTCTTCTATTTTTTATTCTCAGCTTTATTGAGGTATAACTGACCAGCCCATGGCTAGTTTGGTGTGTACTAAATACACACTAAATCAAACTGAAAGAAAAACTAAAAATGCTCTAATTACTGCTTCCTCTCATCCCTCCCCTTTCCCTCCAAGATGAGCATCATTTATTCATGGAGACAAGGATAGCTTACTTTAACATAAAATGCCTGACAGCTAAGCCAGCACATGCATTATAATTGCATTCATCTCTTATTTTTTCTAATGTTATAAATATATGAGGTGGGGTCGTGCCATTGATTATTATAATATTGTTATGGTTAGGGATTAATAAAGCTCCAGATGACAAAACAATTCTCTCTTTAGGTATTAGCCAAAATTACCTACTGTTCTTGCAAGGTAGGTATTAACTGGATATTTTTCATGGGCTTCTCCTTGGAGTCATGTTCTGCGCTTGCTGCATCAGATTCACTATAGAACCTTGTGTAGCCCTTCTCTGTGCCCAGGGATCAGGCTTCTGAGGGTTCCATATATACAATGAGGCACTTTTGCTCTCTGGTTCTTACTTGGAATTGATCAATGGGCAACCCAGAGAGATCGGGGGTCAGGGGGAGGAAGAAGGGAGCGATCACAGCATTTATTACCTGACATCCTCCCCATTCAGCCTTTTCTCTACCAAACTAATGCTTCTCCTTCAGGCACACAAGTCTCTCCCAGTCCTGGCAAATACCCCAGGGGTTTGCCTGCCTTTGCCCTCCCAGGCCCAGGAGTTTGCCCAGGGTACCACCCATCCTTTTTTTGCAGGGTCTGTTTTAACCCTGCCCTCAAGTTTGCAAAAGTCTCTCTAGGAAAATCTCTCCAATTGTGTGAATGTTCTATTTTACATACAAACATCATTTCTGGACCGTAGGTGGCACCTGGAGCATGAAATAAGCTTTAGGGAAATGTGTGATATTTACTATTTAGACACGACTAGGCATACACCCCTGGTATGTGTCTTACATTGGGAATAGAACAATTTTTATTTGAATTACCCAAACCAAGTTTTGGAGAGAAAGAAATGTTTAAAGACTATAGAATATTTGAAACAAAGAACCACAGAACTAAACTTAGACTGAATCACAGGCTTGGGACTTCCCTGGGGGTGCAGCGGATAAGAATCCACCTGCCAATACAGGGGGCCCGGGGGTTTGACTTCTGGTTCGGGAAGATCCCACATAACGTGGAGCAACTGAGCCCGTGTGCCAAAACAACTTAGCCTGCGCCCTAGAGCCTGCGAGTCACAACTGTTGAGCCCGAGTGCTATAACTAACTACTGAAGCTCTGCAAGGAGAAGCCATGGTGATGAGAAGCCAGCACACCACAGTGAAAAGCAGCCCCATGCTCATCGCAACGGAGAAAGCCCAGGCAGCGACGAAGACCCAGCACAGCCAAAAATAAACAAATAAAATTTAAAAAAAATCATAGACTTATTTAAACCCGATTCCACATTATATAAGAAGTTCAGTGATCATTCATTGAGCACCTACTAAGAGCTTGACAGTGTGCTCAGGGTTATGTTAAAATCTGTCTGATACACTTGTATCTGTCTTGTATCATCTGTCTGATACACTTGTATGGCAGGTACCATTCCTGTTTCAGAGTTGAGGATAATGAGACTCAAGATAAGTGCATTAACCCGCCCTCACACATGGCCAGTTACAGACTAGCAAGGAATCCTGAAGGGCCACATTCTGTCCACTGGCCAGACCACCCCATCCAGAGGGACACTGGGACCTCATGGGCTCCACATGGCTAAAAGGACTGTAAGAATTCCACAGCCTTAACATAAGCCTGTTTAACTTTACTTAATCTAATCTTCCCAACAGATGTCCTCGAGCCATTCTCAGAGAAAAGGCACTAACATCTGGCATCCATGAATCACAGTTGGGAAATGGGGTCTGTGCCTCTATTTCCTGATTTTTCTCTCTTTGAGTCTGAGGCCTTGTATTCCTTCTGGGATTGGTGATTACATTGAGGAGAAGCTGTTCTAAAACATCAGGTGCACTGGCGATTCTCAAGCACTACGCTGTTATCAAAAGGATGTAGCATATTTGTGAGACTTTCAAAGCATGTCATCATTGGACAATGATAAGGAAAAGGAAAGAGGAATCTTCGTAACAGGAAGTTTTCATTAGCGCTTAATGATTTGGGCAGCGACCAGGCTAGCGGTCATCTGATAAAATGATTTGCTAAGGAAAATGCTGGTGTGGGTGATTTTAGTCATAAATGGATGCAGGAATAATATTAATAGCTAACATTTACTTAATATTAAGAATGTCCCTGCCATGATTCCCAACTCCTTACATGTTACCTCATTTAATGTCAATGTATGGCAAAAAACACTACAATATTGTAAAGTAATTAGCCTCCAATCAATATAAATAAATTAAATTAAAAAAAGAAAAAAATATAAAGTTCATGGTACCCCTTTGAGGTAGACCTTATAGTCCCTAATTTTACAGTTGAGAAACTGAGGAACAGGGAGGTTGAAGAGGCTTGAAGTAATTTCAGTGTCAAACAGCCAATGTGGAGGAAGTGGTCTTGAGCTCCAGGTGGCTGGATTCCAGACCCTCTGCTCAGAGGAAGGGCTTCATCTGCTTAAGAGACGCTAGCTTCTTTCCGTTATGGACCAGCTAGATTTTAATTAAAAAAAAAATCATGTACAGTGGTGACCTCAACTTACCTTATCAAGTCTGATATTAAAAAAGAAGCTCACGAATTCAAGGAGAATTGTAATTTGGCATCAGCCTGGAAGTGACCTGGAGATTTTGGTTAATGGCAATCTAAATAGGAGGGCTTCCCGGTGTCTGTGTTAAGAATCTGCCTACAGTGCAGGAGACCCAGGTTTGAGCCCTGGATTGGGAAGGTTCCCTGGAGAAGGGAATGGCAACCCACTCCAGTTTTCTTGCCCAGAGTATTCCATGGACAGAGGAGCTGGGCAGGCTATAGCCCATGGGGTCCTAAACAGTCAGACAGGACTGAGCAACTAACACTTTCACTTTCAGTCTAAATAGGAACAGTGTTAGAGGGCTGAAAATGGGGTTGTATGCAGCATCAGAGCAAGTTCAAGTCTCCGAATCTGTCCTTCATGAATTCTCCCAGGAGTATCACAAGCGTGTGCGTGCACACACACACACACACACACACACACACACACACACACCATTTTATTTTGAGCATCGTAGTTTAGAAGGTTCAGAGGCAAGTCATCAGTGTGTGAATGAGTCACAGCCCATCTGATGGTCTTCCTGCAGCAGCCCTGGTGGTCCACCCCGCCTGCTACTCTGTCTGCCCCAAAGCTGGCCACCGGCCATGGAACCTCAGCCAGGGAGCTGGCTTCAAGCTGAAGTGAAACAGAGGGTCTGCAGCCAGAGAGCTGGGTGGTGCTGCAGTCTGCAGAGGATGGGAGACACCCACATAGCCAACACTTGTGTATAGACCACACTGCAGAGGACCAGGTAGGTTGTGATCCAAAAGCTCGTTCAGGACAGGATCAGAGCGTGGACAGCCTGCGCACCTGCCAGCATGGTGGTGGCTGATGGACTTCAACTCCCCTCTGTTGTTCTCCACCCTTATGCTCAGCAGATACAGGGCAGACCTGAGCACTGGGTGCCTTAAAGGACAAGGTAAATTCACCGAAAGGCATAGGTGGTCTGTTAGGAGGAAGAAGTCTTAGGGTGGTCAAGAGGGCAGTCTTAAAGTATCTGAAGAGTTGTCATATAGAAGGACCTGAAATATACCTGAGATGCTGGGGATAACTTCCTTGAGCCTGTTAGGTAAACACCTCTATGGAGCTCCTGGTCTGATGGAGACCGAGACATGAAGCAAACCATTGTGTTATTAAAAATAATGTTCCAAACTGTGACAGCTGCCAATAAAAGAAAGATACTAAGATACAGGGGATCTGGGGAGACATCATCTTTTAGAAGTGCCATTTAAGCCGAGGAGCTAAGGATGTGAAGTTAGCTATGTGGAGAGTAAAGAGAGGGATATTTTGGGTGAATGGTAAGGAATGGGACCTAAAGAATCTGGAAGAAGACTGGTCCAGGGAGGAGGAGGCAGGCCAGGGTCAAATCTTACCAGACTTCCTAGGCCCTGCACAGACTTTGGATTTACACTTGTAGATAACACCTGAAAAGTTTCTCTTCCATTTCCCCTTCTTTCCTTGTCATGTCTTTTAGAAATTCCACAAAGTTAATGGACATTATAGGCCTACTCCCTTTGTCAGCAAAAAAAATTGCATGCTTAGTCATTCAGTCATGTCTGACTCTTTGCAACCCTGTGGACTGTAGCCCACCAGAGTCCTCTGTCCATGGCATTTCCCAGGCAAGAATACTGGAGTGGGTTGCCAATTTTCTTCTCCAGGGGATCTTCCCAATCCAGAGATCAACCTGCGTCTTCAGTGTCTCCTATATTGCAGGTAGGTTCTTGGAAAAAAAAATGCTAAAAAAATTAGTTGTTGCTTATTTTACATCAAACCCTGAACTAGGCCCTGAGGATTAAAATGTAAATGGATGTCTAGTGGGTAGAAAAATGATCCTTTAAAACTGATGTCTACTGAGAACATCAGGATGTGACTTGATTTGGAAACAGGGGTTTTTGTAAGTTTTAAGTAGAGTTATTGTATCCTGGTTTAGGCCGGGCCCTTGCCGAAAAATTGATGCTTCTAAACTGTGGTGTTGGAGAAGACTCTTGAGAGTCCCTTGGACTGCAAGGAGATCCAACCAGTCCATTCTAAAGGAAATCAGTCCTGAATATTCATTGGAAGGACTGATGCTGAAGCTGAAGCTCCAATACTTTGGCCACCTGATGTGAAGAGCTGACTCACTGGAAAAGACCCTGATGCTGGGAAAGATTGAAGGCAGGAGGAGAAGGGGATGACAGAAGATGAGATGGTTGGATGGCATCACCGACTCAATGGATATGAGTTTGAGCAAGCTCTGGGAGCTGGTGATGGACAGGGAAGCCTGGTGCGCTGCAGTCCATGGGGTTGCAAAGAATCAGACATGACTGAGCAACTGAACTGAACTGAACTTGCAAGTAGAGAACTCGGTGGCACAAAGAAGAGGGTCATGTGCTGAGGGAGGCAGAGACTGGAGTGATGTGGCTAATAGACAAGAAACTCCAGGGCACACCAGGAGTCACCCGAAGCTGGAAGAGATGTGGAAAGATTCTTCTCTAGAGCCTGCAGAAGGGATGAGGCCCCAGGACACCTTGGTTTCAGACTTCTGTCTCTAGAACCATGAGCCAATACTTCCCTATTGTTGGAGGCTACCCAGTTCATGGTGGTTTGTTGCAACAGCCTAGGAAACTAATACAGCTTGCCTCTCCCTGCTCAGATGGCCCTAGTGTGCAGCAAATGGAATTCTCCAGGCAAGAATACTGGAGAGGATTGCCATTCCTTCCCCAAGGGATCTTCCCGACTGAGGTATCGAAGCAGGTCTCCTACATTTCAGGTGGAATGTTTACCCTCTGAGCCATTAGCAAAGCCCAAAAGAAACTGCTGCTGCTAAATCACTTCAGTCGTGTCCAACTTTATGCGACCCCATAGATGGAAGCCCATCAGGCTCCCCCGTCCCTGGGATTCTCCAGGCAAGGACACTGGAGTGGGTTGCCATTTCCTTCTCCAATGCATGAAAGTGAAAAGTGAAGGTGAAGTCGCTCAGTCGTGTCCTACTCTTAGCGACCCCATGGACTGCAGCCCACCAGGCTCCTCCATCCATGGGATTTTCCAGGCAAGAGTACTGGAGTGGGGTGCCATTGCCTTCTCCAAAAAAAAAAAAAAAGAAACTAGTGTAAGTCAAACAGTATATAAGTGTGTATGCAAAGCATGACAGAGCTTTCAGCATATCCTTGAAATTATTTCTTTCCTCTCTGAATTTAATAGCTTCTTTTCACTAGTGTTTTTTTTTCAGAAATCTATGTTTTAAAGACAGTTTAATTTTAGGTAGAAGGTGGGAAGTATTTGTTTCTCTATAATCTAAACCGAGCAACAAAGGACCTTTCTATTTGGCCAGATTGAGGCTTTCTGCACTTCTGAACACAACTAAATGCTCAAGGCATTAGAAGTTTGGATGACATCACTTCCTTTATCAAGACCCAGATTTACTCTGATATTTTATTTTTCTTAACTCCCTCTGTCTTAACTCCACTTACGCCCTGAAATTTCCAGCCCTCTGATCAAGGCACACCTCTTTCAAAAGGCCTTTCCAACTGTCTTTATTTGAAACAAGTTTCCTTCATTCCTATACTGTAAGGCCTTTAATGCTGCATGGGTCTCATGTATTAAATACTATAAACTCTTCATGGGAGTTTCATTTCTGCTTGTTTTATTAGGTTTCTAGGGCTGTTCTAACAAATTACCACAGTCTTGGGGCCTTAAAATGACAGAAATGCATTATCTCACAGGTCTAGAGGCCAGAAGTCTGAAATCAAGTGACTGGCAGAGCTCTCATGTGTAGGAAGGCTCGAGACAAGAATCTTCCCTGCCCCTTCCAGCTCCCGGTGGCTCCAGGTTTTCCCTGGCTTGTGGCTGCATCACTCCAGCCTCTGTCTCCATCTTCCTATGAACTTCTGCTCTGCACCTTTCTCCTCTGTGGGTTTCTCATAGGGACATATGTCTTTGGATTTAGGGCTCACCGGAATAATCCAGGATGATCTCATGTTGAAATGCTGAATCACATCTGCTAAAATCATTTTTTTTCCAAATCAGATCATCTTTGATAGGATCTGGTGCTGAGAATATGAACTTATTTTGGGGAGGCCACCACTACATTTACCTTTGCATCCGTGTATGTTCGTCACGCATAACATGCATCTGGTAATTCATTTTTTATTAAATGGAATAAAATTAAACTTTTGAACACAGACTCGGGAGGATCTACAAACTATCCTCATTCACTTTTTATCAACCATATTAAACTCATGCTAAACCACAAACTCCGTTCTTGTGTAGAATTACATTTCTGTCAGTTGACATTGTTAAATAGCAAATGACCTTTCCAGTACCAAAGAGACAGTAAGAGTCATCACTGTCTGTATATTATGCGCTGACGAAGTCTTGAATACTGTCAGGACATTTAAAGAACATAATAATCTGAGCGGAAACAGAGGGCAATTTAAGAAAATAGGAAATAACAAAAAATATAGGGGACTTTTGAATTGTGATGCTGGAGAAGAATCTTGGGAGTTCCTTGGACTGCAAGGAGATGAAACCAGTCAATCCTAAAGGAAATCAACCCTGAATATTCATTGTAAGGATTGATGCTGAAGCTGAAGCTCCAATACTTTGGGCATCTGATGCAAAGAGCTGACTCACTGGAAAAAACCCTGATGCTGAGAAAAATTGAAGGCAAAAGGAAAAGGGGCAACAGAGGATAAGATGGTGAGATAGCAGCACCAATTCAATGAACATGAATTTGAGCAAAATCCACGATACAATGGAGGACAAAGGAGCCTGGCATGCTAGAGTCCATGGGGTTGCAAAGAGTTGGACATGACTTAGCAACTGAACAAAAACCAAAAAGTAAGAAAGGATGGGTAAGGAGAGAGAGAGAGGAAATAAAAAAACCCCAAACTCTGGTGTCATGTACCTTTAATTTCAGTATTGTCATGGTTAATTGAGAATCTCCCCGTGAGGATTCACAGATCAAAAAGTCTAGAGCTTGTGAGGACTCTATTGAGTAGCACTTGCACTAGGAGAAGACAAGTTTTGGAAACTCAGGAAACAACAGAAGCTATTTCTGCATGTTAGTTTTTTCTGTTCCAGGACTCATTTCATGATGACAGTTTAGCTAAATTGGTTAGATAGATGAAGTCATTCCAATATTCAATATTGTTTCTATAAAGTATTTTCTGTTTATTGTACAACTTAGAAGTGTCATTGGTTTACAGATGCCACCCAGAGCCACACGCTGCCACTGCCAAAGCTGGGGATTTCACACTGTTGCAACGTTAGAGCAAACAGGCCACAAAATATACCAGATGCAACTGAACAGCGATGCAGCTTAAAAAGACTTAATCGAAAATGTCCTGAATCTACTTTGCCCAAGAATTATCACTGGGACAGTCTGCTGTTTGATATGGTAATACAACCAGCTGCCGGTTCATCTCTGTTTCCAATGTGGTAATCCACACTGCTTTTCATCTTCTTGCCATCAATCATGTGACTTTTAATATTTGGCGGGTTTAACCTTCCATGTGGTCTTCCCAGGGGGCGCTAGTGGTGAAGAACCCATCTGCCAATGCAGGAGATGCAAGAGACATAAGGCATAAGGTCAAGAAGATCCCCTGGAGGAGGGCATGGTAACCCACTCCAGTATTCTTGCTGGGAGAATCCATGGACAGAGGAGCCTGGTGGGCTACAGTTCATAGGGTCACAAATAATCCCACAGAACTGAAATGACTACACACACACACACACACATTCACACACAAGCTTCCATGTATGAGGTTCATTCATTTTCCTTTCATTGGGAATTTGGAGGCAGTGATTGGCTTAGACTCTTACCAAGGATGAAGTCCCCATTTGCATCTACTATTTCTCTTCCTCTGTATGTGACACCCTTCAAAGTAGCTTCTCTAAGTTTATAATTAACTGGATGCTAAGGTGACCAGGGAGCCTGCCTCACACTCTGAGATGTTCACAATGGGCTGTGTGTTTGATGCGTGTGTAAGTGTGCACCATGGTGGAATTCACCTGTGATGCAGAAGACTACCCACAGCTGGTCTGCACCCTTTCTTCCTGTGCTGTTTGGTGAAAGTATTGCAGAGTACCCAGATGTCTGCAGACATGTGGGAATGTGAGGTTAAGAAGTCTAGGTAGTGATTTTTTAAAAATCTCATAATGAAAAGCTATTTTTCTGAAATGCCAGTAATTGTATAAATCCCATGCTGGTGAAATAGAAGCTTCCTTCATCACATCCAAGGTTGTGTTACAGACTTGATTCATGGAAATAGGCATACCCACCCTCACATGAATGAAAGAAGAAAAGGACTACAAAAAATGTGATGGTGACACACACACGTGTGCATGCTTAGTCGTGTTTGACTCTTTGCGACCCCGTGGACTGAAGCCCAGCAGGCTCCTCTGTCCATGGAATTTTCCATGGAGAAATAGTGGACAGGGCATTTCCTACTCCAGGGGATCTTGCTGACCCAGGCTTCAAACCTGTGTCTCTTGCATCTTCTGCATTGGCAGGCAGATTCGTTACCACTGTGCCACCTGGGAAGCGAATACATATACACGTGAACATATAATCTTATATATTCTGTTGATCTCAGTCACAAATGGCAGCAGGGCACATATGTCAAAAAGGGATGGGGGTAGGATGGGAGGCAGGTCTAAGAGGAAGGGGACATATTTATGGACATGGACGACTCACTTCATTGTACCACAGAAACCAACACAATATGGTAAGGCAGTTACATTCCAGTACAAAATAAAATAAAATAATGAACAACAACAAAAAGGAAACCCATCAAGGATGCTTCTTTCTAAGTCTAATATCCTTGAACATTTCTGTTTGATTATATGGGCCAAAATCTTTAGGCCTACATGTTTAGGGCTACAAACATATCTTACTGCATTTCATGTTGTGATCACAAAAGTTAAACCTGAGGAGGACCTAGAGGGCTATCTCAATTTCTTTTTGAACAGGGACTCTGAGATTCACAGAAGTGACAAGATTTGTCCAGGTTACTCGTGGGAGTGGTGACAGAGTTATGACGGCCACTCTGGGTTCTTTCTCTCATGTCCACACAGTGTCACACTTCAGGCAGCCTTCCCCACAGTAACAACACTGGCAACCGGGGGAGGAGATGGCGAACGCCTCCTAGAACTGCTATCACCACGCAGGCGTGGGAGGAACAGTGACTGTTGTGCTACCTAGCTAGGAGTGTGGTCACCCCGCTGGAACTCAGCCCATCTGCTCAGAAGAAACTCTCTGAGCTGATTCACTATGTCCCTCATCTCTGTTTACCTCAGCCGCGATCAAAAGTTCAAGCTTCCTGTGAAAGCTGATAACCCCCATTTCCATTCACATATATCCGGTCTCATGACCCCACACGTCCCTCTCCCTGGCTAAGCCTCCGTGTTGTGCCGACCAGCATTCTCAGTCAAGAATCCAGCACACACATCCTTAACTTCCTAACTCACCTCCTTGATGGCTCTGAATGCACCCTTCACCTCCTTATGGTCACTGAGACTCATCCCCTGAGCACACTCCTTCCTTGGCAGTCCTGTCCAGTGAAGGAACATCTTTTCTTCCAGTATCTCCTGAACCGCAGGGCTTGGAACTGGGGTAGGTACCCTCTTGTTCTCCTGGCTACTGCTTTCAAGCCCTATCATCATTGTTCTGGCAATGCCTCACCCCTTTGAGACTCCTACCAACCAGTCACCCAGCCTCCACCCTCCCGGCTGCCATCTTGGGGATCTCATTCATGCATGGCTCACAATGGCCACTCTTGCACAGGTCAGCATTCTGGATCCTGACTTTCCGGTTCCTCGGCCTCTCTTTCAATGGCCTTTTCTTGCATTTCACCTTAGTTTTCTACTCCCAACATCAAATCCAGGACCCGCCCGTCTCTGGGAGCTGTGCCTCCTGCTAGTTCTCTACCACCCCTGGTAACCTTCTGGCTCACTCGTTGGTGATGACAGCCCATGATTTCAATTTCTCACACTGACCCTCTCATTGACTAACCCTGCCACTGCTCCTCAGTCATCTTGTGCTTTCACTCCCTTCTTCGCCCAGCCTAGATTCCCTAGTCCACTACCACGATCACACTTATGCAAAAATGGTCACGCTCTGGCTTCTCTGCTCTGTGACTGTATGCACCTGTCACAACCTCACATCCAACAGCTCCAACTTTCCACCCTCTCCCTGCCTGCACATTAACTGATTTATGCTGCTGGGGAATATCACATAGCTGTGTGGTTTCATTTTTAAACTTATGATCGCCAATGTCAAAGTCTCAGGATTGCCTGGCAACCCTATCTCATTTCCCTCCTCAATTCACTTTTCTGCTTTAAGTATCCTTTTTTCTTAAATATCTTCCATCCCCTGGCCACATCCTCAACCTCTGTCTTAGAATGGAGGAAACATGCCTACCTTTTCATAGGCAACTGTCTTCATTTTGGTCATAGGTCCTAGTCAGACTTCTTTGATCTCTGTTTCTCCTGCATTATCAATCTCTCCATTCCTACTTTTCAATCCTATCAACAAGAAATCCATACCACAATCTTTTCCCTTCCTCATCTGTCTTCAGCATCTGCCCCATTTTTATGTTCTCCATCACAAAATACTTGTCAAGAGATATCTACATGCATGGTATCCACTGCCTGGTTTCTCATTTACATTGAAAAATCTTATTTTTAAAAATCTATGTAGGGGCTTCCCTGGTGTCTCAATGGTAAAAGAATCTGCCGGCCACTGCAGGAGACATGGGTTCAATCCCTGGCTCTGGAGAATCCCACAGTCCGTGGAGCAACTAAGCCTGTTCACCACCTGTTTAGCCTGTGCTCTAGAGCCTGGGAGCTGCAGTTACTAAAGCCCATGGGTCCCAGAGCCCGAGCTCCGCAAGTGAAGCCACTGCAAGGAGAGACGCACGGATAACTAGAGGGTAGGCCCCACTCACTGCAACCATAGAAAAGCCCGCACAGCAATGAAGACCCAGCACGGCCAAAACAAATAAACAAAATCAAAGTAAAATCGTTATGAAGTTAAGAATATACTTATGTATTAAAATTTTTCTCCCCTGAGGCAGCCACTTAAAACTCTTAACTGAATCTCCTGTGATTCACTTTAAAGGACATACCTAAAAAGCACTTCTCTGTTTCTCAATTGTAGACATTTATAATGAATGGCTCCCCATACTGAACACGTCAGCTTATTCTTTTATACAACACCCTACAAACACATATACACACACACATCACCTTTCCTTATCCTCCCAAATATAGTTATGTCAAACTTCTGGTTAAATCAGCAGGCAGTGGTATGGAAACACCATTTGTAAACAAGACTATGGTTTACCACCACTATCTTTTTTTCTTCAAACAACTTCAGAGTTTTTCTATAGTTATCAATTGATTCGATTTTCTGATTATTTTTCCACATATCACAAACTCAATCACCTCAGGAGCTGTAGAATTTGTCTTAATATATTCAAACGTAAGAGGCATACTATCAGTTCCATTTCTACCAGATAAGTTCTTCTGGAATTCTCTGTCCTCTGACTCAGATTCGACCACAGTCACAAGGGGAGAGATATAATAAAAGAGACCCTCTGGCACCACTGTTACAACTGCGTATGCTCTTAGAGCCTGGCCAGCAAGTTTAAGGAGGTGATAATGAGATCATGAATAGCAACAGCTTCAGGATAAATGGAATCAGAGCACTACTTTTTACAGCCAAAAGGAACTTTTGCACCAGAAAGAAAGACTAGAATTTTCGTCACTTTTTGGTGCAGCATGGCAGAGGCAAACTCAGCTTCTACTAGTGCTCAAATATCTGACTAAAGGACAGCTCTTGTTCCCTCGTGTGCATATACTAAAGTCCAGTCCATCCATCCCTACACTAAATTCTTCAGCATATTAAAACTGTATTAACATAGATTCATTGAAGAGCAAAGTTTTATGAAAAGCCTTAACAGAAAAATCATTTTCATCTTTTATATAATAACCCCAATCACAATTCTCAGAATGTCTTCTGCATGCTTCTTTTATAAACATATAGAACTCCTGACCGCTAATTTAGAGGTGCTTATTGAATAAACAATATGGCCATGTCAACCTTTTAAAACTCATTCCTACCTCTTAGTAACTCTGAAATTAGTTTATGGGGCTAATATAACTAACAATTTATTTTCTCTCTTGGAAAATGAAGCGAGTAATCTTTGGGCAATTCCAATTCAAATTATGATACATTCTGAATTATTGGAATTCAGATGACTTGAAATGTTAAAATATATATGACAAATATGAAAATAAAAATACAAACACATTTTATATCTATCTATACATGTACCCCTTTACCCCTGGATTATACCTAAGATTCCTTCCAATAACACAAATATGACCTCCTTCAATTCAGTAAATGGAAACAGGTTATCACATGAATCTGAGCAAATTCTGGGAGATAGTGAAGGAAAGGGGAGCCTGGCGGGCTACAGTCCACGGGCTTGCAGAGTTGGACACAATTTAGTGACAAAAACAGGTTACCAGAGCTCACCTTTAGCTTTTTACTTTGGATGAGTGATTAGAGATTGAATATTAACCATTAATCTTGCTGCTTATTTAGTGAAATCAACTATGATTTGATTTTCAACAAAGAAATACAGACACAGTCATGGGGAATAGAACCCAGTTACTCCCTCTCCCTCTAAGCTTCTTGGCAGATTCAGGCTTCCATTACCCCTCAAGTTCCAGAAGACAACTGGCCACAGAGAAATCACTTATTTAATTTGATACCCACATGATGTGGCAATTAGTTTTCAAGTACATTTTTGAAAAACATAAGTAGGACATCTGGAATGAAGTTGGGATGATTAGGTTTGGGGAGAGAAGACCAATAAATGGAAATTTCAGAAATCTTTACTGAAGAAACAAATATTCCAAGAGTAAGTGGTTCTGTCTTTAAAATAAAATTGCCATTTGAAATAAGAAGATGCTTACTGAGTTCTGCTACAGAACAAATCAATTTTTCATGATGATTCTTGGGTAAGAGCCATAAATCAAATCTTAAGTACTTTTGAAAAAGACCACGCCAATGTCTATTGTTTAAAATTTATTATATCGTTATTAATTTGCTGAATGTAACTAAAAGACTTGAAAATGCTCAGAAATACACAGTGATATTGATTTTGGACGAATTATGATTAAAATACTCAAAATCACTTTAATCCATGTAAAATTTTATCTCAGTGCTATAAAGCACTTTTTTTTTAATGAGCCATGGATAATTTTCCTTAGAACACACGATGGCAGGAAACCAACAATTGGGAACCACATTTCCTAAAAAGGCACTCATTTTGACAGACAAAAGGATAATTGCTCCCAAACCACTCTTTTCCATTTTTCATGACATGGCTTTTCCATTCTGTTCTATGTGGTAAGAAGACCCACCATAAGCGTACATGTTGTCAACTGCACTGACAAATCTTAATAAATAGGGAGTTTACTCACTAGTTAAGAAAAAAACAAAAAGTCCATTAAAAGTAATCTCTCAGTGTGAATTTCATATCACATGTATTTAGCAGGAATGCATTTGATCTTGAGAAGAGGGCTGCAGTTGTAAGATATGACCCTCAGTGAGATCATCCCTTCTTTTGCATCTTAGGGCATAATCAACGTTTATTTCTAGCTAAAGTCTCTTCTGGCTTCTTTGGCTTTTTAAAATATGATTTTCTTATTTTTTTTAATATTTTATTTATTTACTTGACTGTGTCAGGTCTGAGTTGCATCATGTGGGATCTTTCCATGTGGCGCACAGACTCTCTAGTTGTGGCCCATGGGCTCAGGAGTCGCGGCATGTGGTCTTACCTGCCCCGTAGCATACTGGATCTTTGTTCTCCAACCAAAGATTGAACTCACGTCCCCTGCATTGCAAGGGGGATTTGTTTTTACCACTGGACCACCAGGCACGTCCTGAAGTATGACTTTCTGAAGCCATTTCAACCATATTAGAAAGCTGACTGAGCTATTAAAAAGAATGAATTCGAATCAGTTCTAATGAGGTGGATGAAACTGGAGCCTACTACACAGAGTGAAGTAAGTCAGAAAGAAAAACACCAATACAGTATACTAACGCATATATATGGAATTTAGAAAGATAGTAATGATGACCCTATATGCAAGACAGCAAAAGAGACACAAATGTATAGAACAGACTTTTGGACTCTGTGAGAGAAGGCAAGGGTGGGATGATTTGAGAGGATATCATTGAAACATGTATATTACCATATGTGAAATAGATCACCAGTCCAGGTTCGATGAATGAGACAGGGTGCTCAGGGCTGGTGCATTTGGATGACCCAGAGGGATGAGATGGGGAGGGAGGTGGGAGGGGTGTTCAGGATGGGGAACACATGTACCCCCATGGCTGATTCATGTCAATGTATGGCAAAAACCACTACAATATTGTAATTAGCCTCCAATTAAAATAAATTAATTAAAAAAAGAAGCATCCACAGATAGCCATATATTCTGTGGATGAGAATGGAGGTTCAGGAATTCACTCTACCTACAAAGAATCTTGGAATCATTTGAGGGGAGGTAGAGAACTGAGTGGCTTAGTGGGATAAGGAAAATGGACCACTGGAGAAGACTAATGAACCTTAGAAAGACAGGTGATTCAGGAAGCAGTGCCCCTGAGGAAGCACCACAAGTGAAAACCTGGATTTAACAAGGAAGTTTCTTCTCTGAGCAAAGATTAGGTCAGTGGTTCTCAGTCCAGAGTCTTAACTAATCAGTCTAGACTGGGTACACAGAAGGGCTCTCCAGATGATGGTAATGTGCACCCAGGGTTGAAAAATACTGAATATTAAAAAGACAGAATACAAGGAGGTGTTGAGAAGGAGAGTAATTGAGATGGAAAGGCAGAGTGCACTCTCTCAGTAAAGTGAGAGATGGAGTTAGCTCTTGATACAGAAAATGGGTTAGAGGTTGGAGAGAATGGGAATTATGTGAAGAGGATGGGGGAATGCAAAAGGACTTTAACCACAAATAACCTCTGAATGACCTAAAATACAGTGTGTCAAGGTATTGAATGACCTAAAATACATTACAGTATGTGAAAGTTATATAATGACCCCTTATTGTTGAGAAAGAATAAATAAATTTGCTAAGCATCTCAGATACTATGTACCACGATTTCTTCAACTAATTAGGTATATTTAAGTTCTTTGTTGATTGCACTGGCAAATTTTGACTCATCTTGAATAAATTTAGAGTCAAAATACTATATCTTTCTAAAGATATTTTTATGCAGGTTTATTGTGTTTGGTTAGTTGTTGATGTGCATATAGGGGGGATAAGGTAACATTTCCCACACTTCTCCAGCATGGCCACAGAGAAGATAATCAGTGTTGTTCTAGAGCAAACAATGCTTCTTGCACAGCTGAGCTCTATGCCAATGAAAAAAAGGTTTCTCAACCTTTGAATTTATTTTCTTTTCCTTTCCTTTCCTTTTTTTAAAGCGGAAGAGAGGTCTGTATGGAGAAGGCAATGGCACCCCACTCCAGTACTCTTGCCTGGAAAATCCCATGGACAGAGGAGCCTGGTAGCCTGCAGTCCATGGGGTTGCTAAGAATCAGACACGACTGAGCGACTTCACTTTCACTTTTTACTTTCATGCATTGGAGAAGGAAATGGCAACCCACTCCAGTGTTCTTGCTTGGAGAATCCCAGGGATGGGGGAGCCCGGTGGGTTGCCATCTATGGGGCCGAACAGAGTTGGACACGACTGAAGCGACTTAGCAGCAGCAGCAGCAGAGGTCTGTACAGTACATGTAGCCCATTTCCTTAAAGGGAAATGCTTGGGTGTCTCCTAGGACCCACATGTTCTACGGACCAAGCTTTAAAATTTTGATTCAACTTCTCTTTCCTTATTCAAAACTGGGTCATGTGTATTGTAATGTTGTCAGCCTGACATTCTCATACTAAGAGGATTTGAACACTGCGTCTGTTTACCTTTTCAGCCTAATTGAATATGATTCCCGTCACTGTCAGTTTTACTCTTCTTTCAGTTGCTAAACTATAATTAAAAGAAAGACACAGAGAACAGGGAATACGTTATCCATATGTTGCTCATTGATGAGTCTCAACTATAAATATTTTTTGGGAGGAAGATTAAAGAACTACATTATTTGATTTACTCAAGGTTAATATCCAGGTGCACTGAATTTTAAGTTAGGAGAGGAGCCATACTGTGGAGGGAAGATAATATTAGGTCCTGGGGTACAAGGCTGCCATTTGCCCCTAGGTCCACTTACTAACTGGGACTTCTCAGGTGTTCCAGAGGGTAAAGAATCCGCCTGCAGTGCAGGAGAGGCAGGAGACACGGGTTCAACCCCCAAGTCAGGAAGATCCCCTGGAGGAGGGCACTACAACCCACTCCAGCATTCTGGCCCGAGAAATCCTATGGACAGAGGAGCCTGGCGGGCTACAGTCCATAGGCTCGCAAAGAGTCAGTCACTACGAAGAGGCTACACGTGCACACATATACTATTACTACTAACTATAAACCATAAATTTAAGTCCCTGAAACTTTTATGTTTCAGTTTTTCATATGCAAAATGGCAATGATAACACCTTCCCTCGTTAGGTTGTTAATAAAATGAATGAAATAATGTGTGTCAAATATATTTTAATGTGACTTACCTTGAATTTAATTCTCTATTTTGGGGATGTGTTATAGTTGCAAATTGAACTTCCACAAAACAAAGCAAAATAATATTGGTGGCTTATGTATTTTAAGTTCTATAATTATTAGCTTTACAAATATCAGCATTATACAAAACAATGTACAATGTTATGTATAACATAGGGGTATTTCCAATAGAACTTACGAGTACACTTCTGAACATAGAAAAGAGCTAGCCCACTTACAGTTCTTTTCTTTCTCTGTGCTTGCATTGGTGCCATGAAGTTATAAGAAACATATGAGAGAAATTATACTGAAAAATGTGAGAATTTTTTCCTGCCTCACCATCACATATGTTGAGCCCCAGACGCAATTATCCTTTTAGAATGTATTACAGATGCGGCACTTAGCAAATGGGTACAAGATGTTTGTTCAGATAGAAACTTGCAGGCCAATGCTAGGGGAAGCTGGCAAAAGCTTTCAGCAGGCAATGTTTCTTGTAGGTTGCCAACCCAGATGATTTTTTTTTCCCTGAGAGTTTTGGCAGCTGTCTTCCATGTCTTCAGGTTGCACTTCTAATTGGTTGTTTCCATGGTAACATGGACTTTCAACCATATTCTTCTTTATTAACTGGCTATATAATGGAGGTGTGCCCTAAGCAAAATGGGATTTGAGGGGGGGACAACAATTAGGATAAAACCTACGACACTTTTCTGTATGATGGTAATCATGTAACCAAGAGTAGTACACTCACAGTTTATTAACCCAAGGTTGGCAGGTATCGATCCTGACTTCTTCCTGAAATGTTTCACCTAACAAAAGGCTCTGGAATCAGATTAATGCATTTATTGTCATTATTACCATTATTATTATTATTATTAATACAAGAATAAAAACAGTGGCTCACATTTTGCACTAAGGAAACTCACAATATGTTGCAGGTGTCTATCTTTAATCCTGAGAAATAATAAAAATTGAAATCTGTTTTATGCTTTACAACTTAAAACTTAGCAGTTTTAGGTGGAAGTTACATAGTCAGAGTGTTGTTGCACCTGCAAGCCCAGAATCTCTGCTATGTCCAAAGTCAATGTCTATGATGAATGGAGTATGGAAGATCAGCTAGGATGTTTTGATAACATAGCTGCAACGGGGTTACGTTGGCCTTATCAACATGTTTAAGACTGCTGTTGTTCTTAATTATCATGAAGTATGTGCTGCGATTCATGGGGTCGCAAAGAGTCGGACACGACTGAGGGACTGAACTGAACTGAACTGAACTGACGTGCAGCAGAAGGCATGACCCAATTTCCGTTCTGTGCCTCACTGAAGTTCTGAATTAGCCAAAGCAAAAGTTTAAGCACTGGCTTTGTGAAATCTATAATTTTTCCTACAAATAATGTGAATCACAGACATTCAGCACCCAAATTTGTTCCTGATTCTCATGCCAGCCCATCCTTAAAGAATGGAGGCTTGAAAGGTGAGGAACCAATGTATAATGAATATCACAGATATTGTAAGGAGTCAAATCATTTTGCAATATACCTGAAACATTGTAAATCAACTATACTAAAAAATACAGGTTATAAGTTACACAAAGTAGTGTTTTCTATCAAATTACAAAAAAAATTTTTTTGAAGTTTTGTTTTTACAATTCAACTAACAATCATTACATTTTTACCAAAGATTGACATATGAACCCATTACCTTCTTCAATGCACAAAATGTCCTATTTCCCTTTGGGTATTTGATATTATATAATGTTTAATTGTGGTATCTTTTCTGTAGCTGCAATTATTTAAACATTATCTCAGAAAATGTTTCTGTATTTTCTACCTGGCAACCTGAAAAGAGGTACAGATCTCCAACAGCCTCTGACCATCTTATGCTCTCTCTCTAAGCTCCCTTCACAACCCTGACTACTTCTTTCTTCATCAATTCAGAATTTCTGGGAGAATAAAGAAACTGGATAGGAGTCCTCGCATGTCCCAAGGGTCAAGAGGAGGAACTCAACCCTACCATGGAGTGTGGTTCAGGACCATGGACAACTGCAGAGCCATCTGCCTCCACCTTCAAACTTGATAGCCAGGATCAGAGAAGGCCAAGAAAAATTGTTGCTCATGCTACTTTGGTAATTAGTTAGGAATTAGTATTATGCTATTATTTTTTAATTTTTCAGTTCAGTCAGTCACTTACAGTCGTGTCTGACTCTGAAACTCCATGGACTGCAGCATATTAGGTTTCCCTGTCCAATCACCAACTCCTAGAGCTTGCTCAAACTCATGTCCATCAAGTCGGCAATGCCATCCAACCATCTCATCCTCTGTCATCCCCTTATCCTCCTGCCTTCAATATTTCCCAGCACCAGGATCTTTTCCAATGAGTCAGTTCTCATATAGTGGTCAAAGTATTGGAGTTTCAGCTTCAGCCTCATAGTAGCTTTTCTTCCAAGGAGCAAGCGTCTTTTAATTTCATGGCTGTGGTCACCATCTACAGTGATTTTGGAGTCCAAGAAAATAAAGTCTGTCACTGTTCCATTGTTTCTCCACTTATTTACCATGAAGTGATGGGACCAAATGCCATGATTTTCACTTTTTGAACTTGAGTTTTAAGCCAGCTTTTTCACTCTCCTCTTCCACTTTCATCAAGAGGCTCTTTAGTTCCTCTTTGCTTTCTGCCAAAAGGGTAGTGTCACCTGCACATCTAAGGTTATAGGTATTTCTCCCACCATTCTTGATTCCAGCTTGTGCTTCATCCAGTCTGGCATTTAGCATGATGTACTCTGGATATAAGTTAAATAAGCAGAGTGACAATATACATCCTTGGTGTACTTCTTTCCCAATTTGGACTCAGTCCTTTGTTCCATGTCCAGTTATAACTGTTGCTTCTTGATCTACACACATATTTCTCAGGAGGCAGGTAAGGTGGTCTGGTATTTTCTTCTCTTAAAGAATTTTCCACAGTTGTGATCCACATAGTCAAAAGCTTTAGCAGAGACAATGACGCAGAAGTAGATGTTTTTCTGGAATTCTCTGGCTTTTCCTATGAGCCAATGGATGTTGGCAATTTGATCTCTGGTTCCTCTGCTTTTTATAAATCAAATTTGAACATCTGCAAGTTCTTGGTTCACATATTGTTGAACTCTAACTTGGAGAATTTTGAGCATTACTTTGCTAGCATGTGAGATGAGTGCATTTATGTGGTAGTTTGAACATTCTTTGGCATTGCCTTTCTCTGGGATTGGAGTGAAAACTGATGTTTTCCAGTCCTGTGGCCACTGCTGAGTTTTCCAAATTTGCTGGCATATTGAGTGCAGCACTTTAACAGCATTTTAATTTTTAGGCTGCCAAAATTCTTCCTCCAGCCAGGTATAATGGTTTCATTAAAATTCCATTCCCTTAGAAAAATAATGGTCTGAAAAAAGTTATCATGTCAGGCCAGAAATCTGGACTCCCCCTTATGACAAAGGCATGCCAAGCTCAGGGGTCAAATATACAAGGATGAGAAGATCTAGGGCCATAGCTAGATAGACTGAGAAAGAGAAAATCACAGGAATACAGCACAACTGGAAAGAAAAACCACCACGAGGTCAATATGTATGGTAGGCTGAGCAATGGTCTTCACAAAAATGTTCAAGTTAAGTTGAGGATACTGAGATGAGGACATTCTCGTGGATTATCAGGGTGAGACAGTATAATTACAAAGATCCTTTTAAAAGTGAGGCAGGAGGGGATGAGTTTGTGATGAGACATGTGATGAAAAAGCAAGGAAAGGACCATAAGTCAAGGAACACAGGTGGTATCTAGAAGCTGAAAAAAAAATCAAGGAAACAGATTCTTCCACCTGAGCCTCAAAGCAAGGCAGCCCTGCCAACACCTTGATTTAGATTTCTGACCTCCAGATTTCTAACAGAGTAAACTTGTATTTTTAAAAGCCATTAAATATGTGGTAATTTGCTACAGGAGCAACAAAAAATGAACACAGTATCCACAAGGAGAACTCATGTGCAAAGAGAAAGAAAGGGAGTCAAGCAACATGGGAGTGTTTATGAGTGGAAGGACTTCCGTATCGTCGCTTTCCTCTGTCCATTTCCTTTAAATGACTGGAACATACAATAAGTATACTCTTTCTTTACTCACCCGCCCCTTTCCACATAGAATAGATTATATAGAACCATGTAAACCACACACTTCATTTTATGCCCTAACTCTGCTGTACGATAAACAATGGCAATCATTATGGAATTCAGTAGATTATACTCTAGACCACTGGTAATTTCTTTCATTATTTAAAATGTTTCTAAAGTAATGTGCTTAAAATAAAATATTTAAATTGAGGTCCACTTTAATAAAGTTGGGTGGAACCAACTGAATGCAATGCAAATAAAGGGAGATTTTTCATTAATCTGTGCTTGCTTTCTTGTTTAAATTTCAGATACTTAGACCTTGATAAAAAGGGTCATATGCTTTTCACAGGTTCTGTGATTTTTATAGGCCGCTGAAGTCTTCAGAGAATTGAAGAGGTGTTAAAAGACTACCTGTCAAGCCAGAGACAGAAAGAACCAATGTGAAAATAAGAAGGTGGATAATGAAGTCTGTTGGGGTGGTGGAGGGGAATGGTGAATAGAAGATTAGTGGGAACTAGCTCTTCCTTCCACTAATTTCAACCATTTACTGAGTCAGGAATCTGTCCTAGAATCTATGCCAATATTTTTTAAATTCATGCAATCACATCACATTTTAATAGACTCAGAGGTCTAAGTAACTGTTCCAAGTTGACACAGCTTGAGTGGCTGAGGCAGGGGACCTAATTTTAAGATATCTGACTCCAAAGTCATGCTTTTTCAATCATGCCTTTCAGTGATGAGAGCATAGAAAGCTTTTGAGTTTAACTAATTGTCTTTACTTGATTTGTCTTCCATGCCCTGGGAATATGGGGTTTTCTTTGT
This sequence comes from Bison bison bison, assembly GCF_000754665.1. Taxonomy (NCBI): domain Eukaryota; kingdom Metazoa; phylum Chordata; class Mammalia; order Artiodactyla; family Bovidae; genus Bison; species Bison bison. The sequence continues at coordinate 2,244,229 of NW_011495002.1, read as the reverse complement.
TCCCTTGCCAAGGGAACAGAATTTTCACTCTAGTTGAACAGTGATTCAGAAGTCCACATTCTCACACCAGGTATTTATTCTTCAGCTCAGCTTCCAGAAAGATATAACTTTTGTAATCATCTGTAAACCTGTGTACACAACATATTCTTTGGGTTTAACTATCTTGTACCATTAAGTGGAGCAGAAGAGGAAGCGGAAGATGCTAGAAAAATAGAAGTAGAGAATATGTGCTAATATTCGAGGCTTCCCTGGTGGCTCAGATGGTAAAAAGTCTGCCTGCAATGCAGGACACCTGCATTCAGTCCCTGGGTTGGGAAGACCCTTTAGAGAAGACAATGCCTACTTATTCCTGCCTGAAGAATTTCATGGACAGAGGAGCCTGGCGGACTACAGGCTACAGAGTCCAACATGACTGAGCTACTATGGCACAGAGGGTAAAGAATTTGCCTGCAGGGCAGGAGACAGAGGAGATGCCAGTTCGATCCCTGAGTTGGGAAGATTCCCTGGAAGAGGGCATGGCAACCCTCGCCAATATTCTTGCCTGGAGAATCCCATGGATTGAGGCTCCTGGCAGTCTACAGTCTATGGGGTCTGATACCACTCCTGCAATTTTCATGAATAATTTATCAACTTATGAAACTTTTAGTTCACTTATGGATAGTATCTTTTTTAATGAGTTCATCCATTGACCATCCTCTATTAGTCCAAATAATCAGAGAGGGTCTGGTTAGGAGGGGAGGCAATTATTTTTGAATGACAATATCCCAGACTCATCCTCAATATGGACTCACATGGTTACAGCAATCAGCTTCTTAGAAGCAGAGCTGGCTTGTCATCCAGATCTCCTAATCCCCAGTTAAAGCTTCTCCATTTATAACATCCTGTCATCTGTTCTCTTCCCAAACCTCAATATAAACCCCAGAATACTGATGCTCACCTCTCAGATTTCCTATACAGATCCGCAGTGCAGCACAGACTCAGCAGGAAAGTCACATCACACAGGAAGACGTGCTGCACATTAATTTTCTAGTTCAAAAGAAAATGAACTAAAGCCCATCTGAAAATACCCAGAACTGTACTCCCCTACTGCTTTGAGTCACTTGATCTCCACCTTTCGGCAGGCAAGGCTACATTCAGCAGCACAGTGAAGAATGAAAGTCTCCTTAAGATGAGCTGTTTAGGGAAAAACTCAAAGGGATTACAGGCAAAAGCAAATGACATGCATTAGAGCCGACTAGCAAGTGCCCAGAAGCCAATATCCTTCTAAGGTCCACTGATGATGTGACCCTGGACTGGTCACACAGCTTTTGGGGCAGAGAAGGCCTAAGTATAAATCACAGGGAAGAAAGCTAGTTTGTAACTGTTCCATAGGAGATAAGGATAACAGAAAGGTATCAGAAATATGGAAATTCCTTTATAAGGCTTAATTGATTTTGCTGAGCTATACAGAAAGCCAGTGGCAGACTTTATTTTTTTTGGGGGGGGGTCGGTGCTCCAAAACCACTGCAGATGGTGACTGCGGCCATGAAATTAAAAGATGCTTGCTCCATGAAAGAAAAGCTATGATCAACCTAGACAGCATATTAAAAAGCAGAGACTTTATTTTGCCAACAAAGGTCTATCTATGGAAAAAGCTATGGTTTTTTCAGTAGTCATGTATGGATGTGAGAGTTGGACTATAGAGAAAGCTGAGCCGAAGAATTGATGCTTTTGAACTGTGCTGTTGGAGAAGACTCTTGAGAGGTCCTTCCGACTGCAAGGAGATCAAACCAGTCAATCCTAAAGGAAGTCAATATTGAATATTCATTGGAATGACTTATGCTGAAGTTGAAACTCCAATACTTTGGCCAGCTGATGCGAAGAACTGACTCATAGGAAAAGACCCTGATGCTGGGAAAGATTGAAAGCAGAAGGAGAAGGGGACGACAGAGGGTGAAATGGTTGGATGGCATCACCGACTCGATGGACACGAGCTTGAGTAAACTCCGGGAGTGGTGATGGGCAGGGAGGACTGATGTGCTGCAGTTCATGGGGTCACAAAGAGTCAGACACGACTGAGTGACTGAACTGAACAGAAAGCCAAGCTTTCAGGGAATCTGGTCTTGCCACGATACAATCCCCACTACTTGGGTATCTCTGGACAAATTTCCTAACCTAGAATTTTTACTGCCACACAGTGTATACCAATAACCATGCAGGGGCAGTGTAATGTCATAGAAAAGGAAGGAAATTTACAGCCAGGCACACTTACAGTCCATTTACCTCCATAAATCTCAGTTTCATAATTGGTATAATGGATAGGATAATAATAACATCTATATCAAAGGGATGTTTGTACGGATGAAATGAAATGTTTCATGTGAAACTTTTGGATAAATCAGACACATTTTCAAGTTCAAATTTAAAAAAACAAAAACAACAAAAACGACCCACAACATTGGCTTAAACTAATGAGCTTTTCTTCTCATATCTAAAAATTTAGAGGTGGGTAGCTGCTGATTGGTTTATTGTCTCCATGCTGGCATCAATGTAATTTTCTAGGGCTCTGCTCATAAGTTGGCTGCCAGAATTCAGTCCATCACAGTTGTATTAAAGGTAGGTAAAGAAAGCTGAGTGCTGAAGAATTGAGGCTTTCAAATTGTGGTGTTAGAGAAGACTCTTGAGGGTCCCTTGGACTGCAAGGAGATCAAACCAGTCAATCCTAAAGGAAATTAGTCCTGAATATTCATTGGAAGGACAGATGCTGAAGCTGAAGCTACAATACTCTGGCCACCAGATGCAAAAAGCAAACTTATTGGAAGAGACCCTGATGTGGGAAAGATTGAGGGCAGGATGAGAAGGGGATGACAGAGGATGAGATGGTTGGATGACATCACTGACTCAATGGACATGAATTTGAACAAGCTCCGGGAGATACAGGAGGTCAGAGGAGCCTGGGGCGCTATACTCCATGGGGTTACAAAGAGTCTGACACATCTTAGGGATTGAACAACAACAAGAACAAGTAGGGAAGTAGGGAGGAATCAGATGTGTCAGGAAAGCCAAGTCTTCCTTGAGGTGTTTCCTGCGTCCCCTCATTTTATCCTGTGGGCCAGAACTGCCTCACATGACCACTCTAGCTTCAAGGGACACTGGGAGCCCACAGCTGAGGTTGACCTATCACCCAGACTGGGCACATGTGGCCCTGAATAAAATCAGGCTTTGGGTGACAAGAAAGAACAGAAAAGGGAATACTGGGAGGCAATTAACCAGGTGGATGACAACCTGGCAATTAGTAAAAAGTGAAAATGTTAGTCGCTCAAGTCATGTTCTACTCTTTGCAACCCCATGGACTGTAGCCCGCCAGGATCCTCTGTCCATGGGATTTTCCAGGCAGGAATACTGGAGTAGGTTGCCATTTGTTTCTCCAGGGGATCTTCCCCATCCAGGGATCAAACCCAGGTCTCCTGCATTGCAGGCAGATTCTTTGCCATCTGAGCCACCAGGGAAGCAGCATTTAGTAGCTAATCATTAAATTCAGTCTTTTTGATCCTTCTTCCACCAGTAAACTGAATAAATACATCCAGGTTTAATAGTCTGCAATTCCATGGGATTATTAAATTATAATCAGAGATCAATACTATATAAAATTTTTGAGTGGACTTATTTGAAGATGAGTAGGACAGTGACAATGGCACCCCACTCCAATACTCTTGCCTGGAAAATCCCATGGACGGAGGAGCCTGGTGGGCTGCAGTCCATGGGATCGCTAGGAGTTGGACACGACTGAGCAACTTCCCTTTCACTTTTCACTTTCATGCATTGGAGAAGGAAGCGGCAACCCACTCCAGTGTTCTTGCCTGGAGAATCCCAGGGACAGGGGAGCCTGGTGGGCTGCCATCTATGGGGTTGCACAGAGTTGGACACGACTGAAGCGACTTAGCAGCAGCAGCAGCAGCAGCAGCAGCAGCAGGACAGTGACAAATCTGATTCATGGAATGTTCTTAACTCTTTAGTTTGAGATGATTTCAGATTTACCAAAACTGTTATAAAAACAGCAGAGTAGGCTCTCACACACCCTTTGCTAGGTTTCTCCAAATGTTAACACATTACATGACCATAATGTGATGATCAAAACAGAGGAAAGAACACTGACACAGTGTTATTAACTATCCTGCAAGCCTTTATTCATGTCAACTCACGCCTTGCTAATGTTCTTTTCCTGTTCAGAATCCAGTTGAAGATCCCAGTGCATTTCATTTGTCATGTCTCCTTAGCTTCCTCCAATCAGGATGCAGAATATTTTCACAACTACAAATTTTTACTATATTGATATAGTGACAACAGGGCTATTTGTTTTGAAGTTATCGGAATGTACCACATCGAATTTGAAAGTGACATGACCATGTGGTGGTCCCTGGCAGATGAAAAGGCTGATTTGCCACTGTTGATGTGCTTAACATTCTTCTACACTGAAAATATGTGTACATCACAACAAAAAGTATGGATGATTAAGCTACAGATGAGTACAATCTGGATTAATGAGGGATTTCTGTATCTTGTCTGGGTAATGTTAAATTTCTCCTCTGGAGCATTTTCTTGCCCGTGACATAAGCATCTATCACATCTGTAATGGGTCAACTTCGAAGGTTCCAGATGAGTATATTAAAGATATATGCTCAAGCAGCGATAATTAGCTAAATAAGGACAGCATCATTCATTAGAGAATTCCAAAACGGAGTGCTGAGCTGTCCCTGGAAGTGCCGTCTTTTTACATTCCCCCGTGAGGCGGCAGCTGGCATGTGCCACAAGCCATATGGCAAGGCAGCAGAGACGGGAGCCAGGGCTCCCCACGCAGCCTCCTCGCCTCGATGCCCTGCTGCCTGCCTACTCATGGAATTAGGATGATTTATGACCTTGGCAAAGGGACCTATTTGTAATGCCAATATTTTGGATCAATACGTGAGAGCATGTCTCTAAACGATGTATCTTGCCTCTGCTTGGTCTTTTGCTAAATTGATCCTTGACTGCCCTGAAGTGGGAGCCGAATGAATCAAGATGTCCACATTTCTGGGCTTTGAGGTATGTTTACCTCTCCAGGCCAAACCAGCCTCCTCCAGTTGATGTCTCAGGTACCACTGCAGCCGTGGTGCAGGGATGCAGCGGGAAGTGGAACCCTGCCACCACAGCGCTCATGGAAAAACTCAACATGCTCTGAGTACAGCACGATGACCGTACTATCGCTGCTGGCAGCACAACCTCAGAAAAGGGCAGCTCACCAGGGTTTAGAATGAGGAGTGGAAGTGGTCTTCTGTGCCTTCCACGGGTGCTCTACACTATGTTCCTATTCTGGGGATTGAGAATGAGCAAATCTGTGACAATATTACTCTTTAAACAGATGACAAGATGATAGGTATTTGCTGTTTTTTAATACTACCCTTAGAATAGAAGAGTATCAAAGCACAAGAGAAAAGGAGAACATAATTTAAAGGTATTTTAAATTTAAAGGTAATTTAAAGGTATTCCTTTCTCTCCACACTAGTAGCAAAACAGAAAACAACAGGTTTCTGATTCTGATACTCGTTAAACTAGGCACTTGTCGACCAAAGCAATGAGACATACTGCATCTTTGAATACTGTTATTACAACCCTGAAGAGGTCATAAAAGGACATTTGTTCTTTAGGTAAACATGACAAAGCGTAGTAAAAGCATATAAAAGTGACAAAATGTCCTGCCATATGTACGTATATTATTCCTCTCTTAGGTAAAAAATAGCTATGAACAATCATACAGTTAATTTAAGTAAAATATATGTCTATGCTTTCCTCGTGGCATCTGCTTTTGCTACCATATATTCACCTGTGTGCTGCATAATTTTGGAGCCTCATCATATACATATAATAGAATAATGTTGAAAATAGTGACTTAGCAATGGCGAGGAGTAACAAACAAAATTATGTCTCCAGGAAAATGCTTACATTTTTGGTATTGTAATGAACCTTCTGCAAATATTTCTTTATATATGTGCTTGCTTGTGTCCCAGTTTTTTCCTTATCCCTAGAGTAGCTCTAGACATTCACAACCAAGTGGTAGGGAAACATACACATTACCTGCAGCGTGGCTCTGGGGCTTATAAAAGCAGTTCCCAGAGCTTAGCCTTCTGCACACAGAAGAGGCTGTGACTCTTGGAGGCAGACACATACCCCACATTAGCAAATCTAAACTAATCTTAGTTTCAGTGCTGTGATGTGCTATGGATATCATCATTAGAGTAAGAGGGATAAACTGTTTCCTAGTAGTTTAAGACACTTTTAAATGAAAACTATGGCTTTTGAAAATAGAATTATTTATCATTTGTGTGAAAGGGAAAAATGAGACTTTTTAGAGGAAAACTGTTCTCTTTTCAGACTATCCTATCTATCACGTTAGGGTATAGTAGTGTGTTTACAGTAGACTGAGTTTCTTCATCAACACCTAACAATTGTGTGTGTGTGTGTGTGCTCAGTTGTGTCCAACTCTTTGCAACCCCATGCACTGTAGCCCGCCATGCTCCTCTGTCCATGGAATTACTTAGGCAAGAATACACGAATGGGTTGCCATTTCCTTCTCCAGGGGATCTTCCCAATCCAGGGATCAAACCCACACCTCTTGCATCTCCTGCATTGGCCACCAGTGCCACCAGAAATGCAGGACCGAACACTTAGAAAACTTCAATTTTCTTCCCTACTATTTATTGGTTTGGTTGAAAAGTTCATTTGGGTTTTCCCATAAGATGCAATGGAAAGACCTGAAAGAACTTTTTGGCCAATATTTGGTGTGATGAAGGTGGAGGAAAAAGTAAAATAAGAGACAGAATAAGTTGATAAGGAAATTATTAATCCTTTTTACTATTATTTTGGAAGAGCAAATATATTCTAACGAGAATCAACTTTAAAATAGGAGCAGTTTTATTTCAAAACAATCATGGATTTGTACATAATAACAGAAGTGGAAACTTGAATATAGACTTTTATATACTAGGTTCCTGAATCCTCACTTATATTTGCTCTTCCACCTTGTGGTGATGAAGACAAGATAAAGCCAGTGGCAGCAAGCCAGTTCCATACAGCTTAATTAAACTGTAAATGTTTACCGAGTGTCTACTTCTTATAAGACTCCTCTCCAGGGATGCAAAAATGAAGACATAGTTCTAGCTCTCCAGTACATGTGTGAGTAGTGAGGGGACCTGATGTATCAAAACACTGTTTTCATTCAGTGTTAAAGAAGCACACATACCTAAGAGTAGAATTCTTATTATAAGCTGTTTCTTGCCATTAACGTGTTTGCTGCAAGCTTTTTGCTGCAAATATTTTTGCCATATAACTAATTCCTTTAAGACAATTTTACCATGAAAAATGAAAGAGCCAACAGACAGTTTTTGGATAACAGTCCACCTGAGCTGATTGAGTAACTCAGCTGGTAAAGAATCCGCCTGCAATGCAGGAGACCTGGGTTCGATCCATGGGTTGGGAAGATCCCCTGGAGGAGGGCAAGGCAACCCACGCCAGTATTCTTGCCTGAAGAATCCCCAAGGACAGAGGAGCCTGGCGGGTTACAGTCCATGGGGTCACGAGGAGTCGGATATGACTGAGTGACTAAGCACAGCACAGCACTTCTTCCGGTTAGTGATATTAATGACTGTGGCTTTATCCAGCTGACAGGGAAGATGCTTTGCCCCAAGAGTGGCTTCTTCTTTTGACACACACTGTACAGGAGGAAAAAGAGACTCAGGGCCTCAAAGGTGCAGAGTCGAGTCCCCGCTTCCCATAGAACTCTGGCACTTCGGTCAGGAGCCATGTGTCAGAAATAGCAGTACAGAGGCTTCCACAGGGCAATACAGAACTCGAATAGAACCATGCAGCCTAGTGTTCGGGAACTAACACCTCTCTGAATGACACAAGAAATTTTAGTGACAAAAAAAGGATGAGAAGGCGAAACAACAAGCAAAAAACAAAAAAAAGTTTAAAACACTACGCACAAAAGACTCGGAAGACAAGTACTTAGGTACAACCTGCAAGCTAAACTCAGTTATGTGTGCAGTCTTGCCATTAACCTACACACATTTTCCATCTACTTAAATGTGTGATAATTCACAATAGAGTCTTTTAAATTGTGTTATTTCTCATGGTTCACTATGTCCTCTTTAATGTTCTTCTTTTATTTTTTGTTAGTTTGTCTTTTATGGTGAAATTTCTTAACAGCCGATTAATAATGTAGCAAAAATGTTTGCAGCAGAAATGCTTAAGGGAAAGCACGGAGAACTACCTAAGACATTGTTAGGAATATGGGTATCCACTTTTTTTCAAAAGTTCACTTTACACCACTTCACTTTCACGAAAGACCTACATTAGTACCTGTCTTTGATAACCAAAGAAATCCTAAGAGAATTTATGCTTTTACTAATACAGGTAACTGCTTATTATTTATCATTATTACTTTATCATTATTTATTTTTTGCTTTATGCCATTTTGACTACAAAAGGCTTCACAGAAACTTTTTTTTTTTTGGTGAATCCTCTCCCTCCCCACCCCCCAAGTGCGTTACTAACCAACAGAATCCGGTAAAGGTGAAGTAATGTCACTCTCGTGGTTTGGTTACAAATGACTGTGCCAGCTATCTTGTGAGCAGACCCTCTCTCCTGCTGGCTTTAAGGAAGCAAGCTGTCATACTGCAGAGGCCCCCAAGGCAATGGACTGAAGACCATGCCTGACCAACATGGCAGAGAGGAACTGATAACAACTTGCAAAAAACTGGGTCCTGACAACCAGGGTATGAGTGCAGAGGCAGATTCTTTCCTGACCAGCCCTTGAGGTGACCCTAATCCCAGCTGACACCCCGAGACCTTGAAGCTAAAAACCCAATTAAGCTGCATGTGAATTCTTTATCCATGGAAATTGTGAGATAATAAATACGCATTGCATTAAGCTGTTAAGTTTAGGGGTAAATCTGTTCTGTGGCCATTGCTATTAGTGGGAACCCACATTTGTTAAAGGAATTGGGAGAAATTTTATTTTAAAAAGTGATTCAAACATATTTTAAAATAATTTCCAACTATACTTTGCTTTTAAATGATTTATAGGAAAAGAAGCACATCGTGGTGCAGTTGCAGAAACAAAGAGACTCAATGAACTAAAATTAATAAATCTTTTGTTTACACAGCTCAACAAGTTCAAGGTTGTGAACAACCAGGAAGCCCAGACACAGAGATTAAGCAGATTTCTCTGCAGACCCAAAAGAGCAGAGATGAAATCTCAAGCCCAGTCCATGCATACAAACACCTTTGGGAGCCTAAAGTATCTGTTTTTTTTTTTTCTTCTACCTGAAAGCTAACTATGATACTTTTGGCACCAAGGTAGCCACAAACAATTATTTTTAAAGGGAAAGAAAAGGAAATTGCCTACTTAAAATATTAATGCTGTAGATTACTCAGAAAGCAATACTGAAGCAATGGAAAGGAAATGGGAGAAACAGATTGCTTCCAATGTCAACATAATTCTACCTTTGAAATACTCCTGTTCCATGCACACACGTGGTACCTGAGCAAGGCAATGGACAAAACAGCCAGGATAGGAAGTGGCTGTCCAGAAGGAAGAAGAATGACTTTCACATTTCTTACCTCTTTCATTTCCCTATTCATGCAAGATTCTTATCACTGTCCATGGTCACTTTGAAACACAAATGACGGGTTACTTTTCTGCTTTATTCTCTAGCTATTTCTAGTTACTAAAATGTTTCTCATTTGATCCTTTGCTATGTGGGAATTGATTATTTTGTTCAATAAACTCATTGACCCAGACCATCTATGACCTAAAAGTTAAGTGTATCCTCCTTACCACCATGATCGCCATCCCATTCCCTCTGCCATTTGATTCCAAGGGAGACAGTACCTCCCGCGGTAAACTCATGCCTGGTGCCCTTCCCGGCTCTTATCTTGATTACAGGGTTGACATATTTGCTCTGCAAAATGGTTCATTCCTGGGTCCAAAGTGCCTGGTCACTTATTATTTGATAAAGCAACAAAAAGTCAAAGGATTTAATTCCTATGTAAATTCCAGGCTATTTGGTGATGATCAGCTTGTTGTAAATCTGGGCAGTTTTCTAGCTAAAACATGGTGGACTATCTCATCTCAACTGATTTTTTACTTCTCCAAAACACAGACCATTCAAATGTACTTTGTGTTATATACAGTGAAGTTGTGACTGAAAATGAATGTATATGTACTATAGAATAAAATATATCTTTATTTCACATATGAGAATACCACAGTTGATCATTTTTATAGGAGAAAATGATCATAAACGATGACTCGGTGTGATACATGCACGCCTGGTCAATGTGTGTACATGGTGTAAAACTGTCCAGACAGTGTGGTGAACAGCTGACCTTTGCCCCAGCAGGAGACTGAAGGTGTTCCCAACTCTGACCTTACATCTGCTTTGTGACTTTCTGGATCTTAGCTTGTTCTTCCTCTTTAAAAAACAAATGATGAAGGCAAAAATAATCACACAGATCTCTGGCTCTGTGATGACGTACGTCTACGCCAGTCACTGGCTCATTACTGACGCCACTGAGTCACGTGCTGAGGACCTCGTTTTACTCATATTCCATTTCTAAGAGAATGGTCGATTCTTGGGCAGTGCTTGCCTCTCTCATGCCAAGCTCCACCCTTTGGCACACTGCTCCCATGATCCACCCATTGGAAATGCCTACTTCTCCATCTGGGTGATCAGCTCCACCAGGCAGCCTTCGCTCAGGTTTGCTTGTTTTTGGCTGGGTTAGAGATCTCCCTGCTGTGCTCTGACAGTCCCTTGTACAAACCTCAGTTACAGGAATGACTAAATTATACTGAAATAGTTTGTTTCCTATCTGTCTCCTGCCCAGCTAGACACTGAATTCCTCATGATCAGTCTTGGAGAGATTTAATCCCCAGGAGGGCAGGGGTATTTTCTGTTTTGTTCCATGTCACATTCCCAATGTCCTGGAATATACAAGTGGCTAAATGAGTATTTAATAAACAGGAGAATGAGTGAATATATGAATTAATGCCTACTGATATCAATGTCATGAGTTCAGTTCAGTTCAGTCGCTCAGTCGTGTGCAACTCTTTGCGATCCCATGGACTGCAGCACGCCAGGCCTCCTGTCCATCACCAACTCGCAGAGTCTACTCAAACTCACGTCCATTGAATCAGTGACATCATGAGTACCTCCAGAGAATAGCATATTAAACATTCAGCAGGAATTCCCTGATGATCCAATTGTTAAGAATTCTCCTGCCAATGCAGGGGACACAAGTGTGATCTCTGGTCCCAGAAGATTCCACATGCCACAGAGCAATTAAGCCCATGTGCCACAACTATTGAGCCTGTGCTCTAGAGCCTGGGAGGCACAACCACTGAAGCTCGCACTACAGAGCCTGTGCTCTCCCAACAAGAGAAGCCACCACAGTGAGAAGCCTGTGGACCGCAACGAAGAGTAGCCCCCTCTAGCCACAACTGGAGAAAGCCTGTGCGTAGCAACAAAGATCCGGCACAGCAGAAATAAATAACTAATTAAAAAAACTTTTAAAGATGACTGGAGTCATAACAAACCATTTACATTTCCAGAACATAAACTACTTAGTCTAGAAAGAAAAAACATCTATCTATCTATCTATCTTCCCTTGTAGCTCAGCGAGTAAAGAGTCTGCCTGCAATTCAGGAGACCCAGGTTCAATCCCTGGGTCAGGAAGATTCCCTAGAGAAGGAAATGGCAACCCAGTCCAGTATTCTTGCCTGGAGAATCCCATGGACAGAGGAGCCTGGCAGGTTACAGTCCATGGGGTGGCAAAAGTCAGACATGACGTAATGACTAAACCACCACAATATATATACACACAAACATATATATATAGATATATATATTGATTTTACAGCATAATGTCAAAGCATAATTTTTTTTAATAAGCACATGCAAAAATGTTCCCTCAAATTTAGAAACTTTTCAACAGCATGTAATAAGTAATCTCAGAGATGGTCAATGGAAGTCTCAGAAAGACCACACATAAGACAGATGAAGAGTACCTTCATTACCACAGTCTCCCTTCAAGTCCATGGTTCAGTTTTAATAAAAATCAGTGAGAAAAGTTATTATTAAATTGTTTGGTAAGACTGGATTCCATGTTAGTCGTGGATTTCATTTTTAACGGCTTTAAAAATGTGGCCTGCCACTAATACAACTACACTATTAATATCAGAGGATGACAATAATAACCAGCATTCTGACACAATCTTATTTCAGCTCCCTAAGTAGGAAAAGCCTAAAAAAATTAACTATTAGTGTTTAAAATATAAAGACCTCTGTAAACACCTTATGGGATGATTGATAATTCATAACATCAGGTGGTGTTAGACGTAAAGAACCTGCCTGCCAATGCAGGAGACATAAGAGATGTGGGTTCAATCCCTGGGTTGGGAAGATTCCCTGGAGGAGGACATGGTAACCCACTCCAGTATTCTTGCCTGGAGAATCCCATGGACAGAGGAGCCTGACAGTCTACAGTCCACAGGATCACAAACAGCTGGACACAACTGAAGTGACTGAGCACAAACACAACTCAAAGTTACATGGGGGCCACAGTTTAACAAACCCAGTGAAAGACAGAAACCTGTGTGTATATGCTCAGTGACTCAGTAAGCCCACCAGGGTCCTCTGCCCATGGAATTTTCCAGGCAAGAATAATGGAGTGGGTTGCCATTCCCTTCTCCAGGGGATCTTCTCAACCCAGATCAAACCCATGTCTCTTGCCTCGCCTGTACTGACAGGCAGATTTTTTAACACTGAGCCAGCTGGGAAGCCTCCAGACATGTGTGGCCATATTTCAAATGCATGTAGCAACTATTATGACAATAAACATATACTTTAAAGATCTAATAAAATTATATGGCTGTTTATCATGTGTGCCTCTCAATCAATACCTATTAAAATTGTAACTCGTAAAAATCTGTCATATGATTTTCTTTGAAAATTCATTAGAATTAGTTTTATTAATTCTTTTCTGAATATAAAAGCAATTCAGTTTAATCAGGCTAAAAAGATAAATAAAAAGAACACCTATGATCACCCCTATAAACACTTTGCTGTGGGTATATTTAATCATATTTCATTAAGTCTATGCTTTTTAATCAAAGATGGGATCATGCTATTTGGGGACTGGCTTTAAAATGCAATATGTTGTCAAACTTTCTATATCAATACATATATTTCTGTAACATTTTAATTGCTGTGAAATAGTCTATTACACAGAAACACCAAGATGTATTTGTTAGCCCTTTGGGGGTATTTTTCACTTTTGTAAACATTCATGTACCTGGAGAAGGAAATGGCAAACCACTCCAGTATTCTTGCCTGGAGAATCCCATGGACAGAAGAGCCTGGAGGGCTACAGTCCATAGGATCACAAAGAGTTGGACACCACTGAAGGGACTCAGCACAAACATTCATGTATACCAGGATTTTTCAACCTCAGCCCTATGAAGCCTTTGGACTGGATCATTCTTAGTTTCCTGCTGGTCTTCCTGCTCATTGCAGGATGCGCTTCCATCCACTGAAGGCAGAAGCATCCCCTCCCTCCAAGCTGGGACAACCAAAAGTTTCTGCAGATAGTGCCACATATCCTTTGGGGGACAAAATAATTCCCAGTTGGGAACCACTCCCACAGACCCATCGTTGCATATTTAATGGATTATATCAGTTCAGTTCAGTCACTCAGTCATGTCCGACTCTTTGTGACCCCATGAACACGCCAGGCCTCCCCGTCCATCACCAACTCCCGGAATACACCCAAACCCATGTCCATCAAGTGGGTGATGCCATCCAACCATCTCATCCTCTGTCGTCCCCTTTTCCTCCTGCCCTCAATCTTTCCCAGCATCAGGGTCTTTTCCAATGAGTTAGCTCTTCACATCAGGTGGCCAAAGTATTGGAGTTTCAGCTTCAACATCAGTCCTTTCAATGAACACCCAGGACTGATCTCCTTTAGGATGGACTGGTTGGATCTCCTTGTAGTCCAAGGGACTCTCTCAAGAGTCTTCTCCAACACCACAGTTCAAAAGCATCAATTCTTCAGCACTCAGCTTTCTTTATAGTCTAACACTCACATCCATACATGACCACTGGAAAAACCATAGCCTTGACTAGACGGACCTTTGTTGGCAAAGTAATGTCTCTGCTTTTTAATATGCTGTCTAGGTTGGTCATAACTTTCCTTCCAAGGAGTAAGCATCTTTTAATTTCATGGCTGCAGTCACCATTTTCAGTGATTTTGGAGCCCAGAAAAATAAAGTCAGCCACTGTTTCCACTGTTCCCCCGTCTATTTCCCATGAAGTGATGGGACCAAATGCCAAGATCTTCGTTTTCTGAATGTTGAGCTTTAAGCCAACTTTTTCACTCTCCACTTTCACTTTCATCAAGAGGCTTTTTAATTCCTCTTCACTTTCTGCCATAAGGGTGGTGTCATCTGCATATCTGAGGTTATTGATATTTCTCCCGGCAATCTTGATTCCAGCTTGTGCTTCCTCTAGCCCAGCGTTTCTCATGATGTACTCTGCATATAAGTTAAGTAAGCAGGGTGACAATATACAGCTTTGACGTACTCCTTTTCCTATTTGAAAGAAATTAGTCTGTTGTTCCATGTCCAGTTCTAACTGGTGCTTCCTGACCTGCATAGAGGTTTCTCAAGAGGCAGGTCAGGTGGTCTGGTATCCCCATCTCTTTCAGATTATATATCCATTGAATATTTCCATTATATATCCATTGAATATTTTCCCTGAAGTAGAACTGCTGGAACAAAGGGTTAAGTTCGAAAGTCTGTGGCCACGTGGCTGCTCTTGAAGACAGTCCCTGTCAATTTTCCCTGAAACAGCATAGCCCTGAGATGGCCTGTTTCTCTTTTAGTCACCATAATCCAATAGTATGTAGTTCCCTTGTTGTTTTTTTTTCTAATCAATACCCATTTGAGAGTATCTCATTGCTGTTTAAAATGCATTTTTTTTCTTTTTTTTTAATTTTTAAACTTTACAAAATTGTATTAGTTTTGCCAAACATCAAAATGAATCCGCCACAGGTATACATGTGTTCCCCAAATGCATTTTTTTAAGCAACTGGTGAGGATAAACATTTCAAAGTAGGTTTTGGCATCATTTGCATTTCTACTTTCTTTGGTGAACAGTCTTTTTTACCCTTTCATGTTTAAGGATTTTCTTTCTTTGGTTTTCTGAGAGTTCTTTATAAATTAAGGTACTGCCACACTCTTATGTTGAAAATACTTTTGTTTTCCATTTTCTCATCTACTTTTATTTCCATTTAATTATTGTTTATGCAAAAGCTTCATAGTGTTATATCTATGGTTATATATTATATAGATATGAAACTATGTATATTATAGCTGCTTAGAGAGAAGGCAATGGCACCCCACTCCAGTACTCTTGCCTGGAAAATCCCATGGATGGAGGAGCCTGGTAGGCTGCAGTCCATGGGGTTGCTGGGAGTCGGACACGACTGAGCGACTTCACTTTCACTTTTCACTTTCATGCATTGGAG